>NC_090727.1:19172831-19190331 GCF_036898095.1 Palaemon carinicauda | reverse complement strand
ACTTTCACCGTTTTTAGATTATAGTTATTTTGCTCTTGTTGGATATTTTTTTCTTTCTTTCTATTTTAAATTGATAATTTGTGTTTAGATTTTGGAGCTAAAACACCTTAAGAAAATTATTTCTTTAAACCCATGGCTGATTCCGTAAAAAGCAAGAGATGCAGAGAGAAGTTCTGTCATGACGGCTATATTTATCGTTTCGACAAACCACAGCAAAACACAAGATCAAGTTAAGTTTTGGCGACACTTACATAGATTCAATGGCAGGTAATTTACCAGAGGAGTTAATTCACGTTTTAAACTGGTTTGAAGACAATTATACTAGTCCTAATCGGCAGACGAAATCCTTTATTTCCGACGGAAATGTGAAATATGAATAAAACATTAGATGGAGAAGACAGACCAAATAACTATGCTGAGGCGGCCAATGGGAGATTGAAAAGTGAACTTGGAATGTTACACCCGACCATTTGAAAATTCATCGATGTCCTTAGGCTAGTTCAAAAGGGAAGAGACGACTACTTCGAGAAACTTGCATGCGGCCTTGAACCAAAATTGAAACTACTTAAGATACAGAAAAGCAGATGAGAGAATTTTAAAGATTGTTCCCGAGCATGGCATGAGAAATGAAATTGAGTACCTTCGTTTAATAGGACACAATTTAATGAATTAAATTACTCTTTTTTTATATTAAATTTTTATATTTACCTCATTGTCTTTTATTGCTTAAGTTATTCTATTGTTCACTAAAAAGTTGATTGTGTCTTTGATATTCAAGAAAGCCACATTTCTTTCAGATAATTGAAATTCATATGGATTTACTTAGATTTTTTTATTAAGTAAAAAAAAAAAATTGAGCATTAGTGCCATATTTTGCCACCCCCCTACCAAAAGTAGGGTGGTGGCAAAATATGGCACTTGAGCCGTTTTTTTTTTTTTTAATGTTTTTTCTTTTCCTCGATATATGACAAGCCAGTATCTTTCTGGCGCTGAAACGTGTGGAGCTGAAATATCTAGCGCTGAACTTTCTGGTGCTGAAACGGTGGTGCTGAATCGTCGTCGCTGAAACTGCGGCGCTGCATAGTACCGTACCCGATAGAGATATAGATAAATACATATAAATATATATATACATATATACACATACACACACACACACACACTATATATATATATATATATATATATATATATATATATATATATATATACACAAACTGTACGGTCTGACGCTTGTTCTATATTATATAGATAGATAAATACATACATATATATATATATATATATATATATATGCACACACAAACTGTATGGTCTTACGCTTGTTCTATATTATATTACTGTATATATAACTTGCCAGTGTGCGTGTTTACGAGTGTGCCATATCAGAAGTATTAATGACTATTCAAATGGTCATCCCTAAGCAATTTCAAAAGTTCTCATCGTTTGCTAAAGACTTTATTAGAGTATCCTCCCTGTAATAAGTGTGGAACATTTATGGAAGACAAAAACCACAAACTGTCGTTCTTTCCAAGAGACTACAACGAAACCAACAAAACTTCTGCCTTAATGAATGTCTCCGGGGCAGTGACAACTCGCGAGACTATTAAATCAGAATCACGCAAGGAAGACATCAAACAAAACATGAAGCTTCCGGACGGTTTAAAGGGAGGTGCGTCGTCAGCGATGTTTGTTTTCATTTGATTCAAATTGTGTAATAGCAAAAAAAAAAAAAAAATAAAAATAAAAATAAAAAAATAAAAGTTATAATTGATGTTTTTGTGACAGTCCTGGTTTTGTGTTTTTTTTTTCTATTTTCTCAGTTTTATTACAATGATGATGATCATAAATATAATAATGATAGTAATAATCAGGAGTCAAATACCCTACTAGTGTATATTAGCTTAACAATGCAACCCTTTTGGCTGATGTTTTTGACAGTAAACAGAGTAATGAAAAACTTGAACTTCCTCATTCCTGTTTTCCTGAGGCTAAACTAACTAGTTTACCTTTTCGATCTCGTGAGATTAAAGCTCTGTTGATGGACCTTGATGCTTATGGAGGTGTAGACCCAAATGGTATTTTTCCTTTGTTTTTTATAAAGACAGCAGATTTCTTAGCTCCAAAGTTATCTGTTATTTTACGCAAGATAGCAAGAAGAGGAGCTTTTAGCACTTGTTGGAGAATTGGTAATGTTACTCCTCTAATGTAAATGTGTTTGTGGTAGCTCAAGTCCCACTGATTACCGCCCAATTTCCATAACTCCCATATTATCTAAAGTTTTTGAACGTCTTCTGGCAAAACGTCTTAATAGGTTTGCTGAAGGTAATCATCTATTCCCTAGTTTGCAATTTGGTTTTCGGAAAGGCCTTGGAGCATGTGATGCCCTTCTTACAATCTCCAATGCAGTACAGAAATCCCTTGATTGTGGTCGGGAAGTTCGTATGATTGGCCTTGATTTTAGTGCTGCCTTTGACCGTGTTAATCATGAGGCCCTTGTTTTCAAACTGAAACAGTTGGGAGTGGGTGGGTCGTTTCTTAGCATTATTATTGATTTTTTAAGTAGTAGATCTCAAAGAGTTGTTGTTGATGGGCACCATAGTGAGTATAGGAATGTGATATCCGGTGTTCCACAGGGTAGTGTTCTTGGCCCATTACTTTTCATACTATATACACATGACATGTGGTTTGGCCTAGAAAATAAGCTTGTTGCATATGCAGATGATGCTACTCTCTTTGCATCAATTCCATCCCCTGAATGTAGATCTGGGGTTGGTGAATCCCTTAATAGAGATTTAGCTAAAATTAGTGCATGGTGCAAATTATGGGGTATGAAGTTGAATCCTAACAAAACTCAAAGTATGATTGTAAGTAGGTCAAGGACGGTGGCTCCTCAACATCCGGATCTCAGTATTGATAATGTTTCTTTAAATTTGTATGACTCTTTCAAAATTTTAGGCGTGATTCTTGACAGCAAATTTACTTTTGAGAAACATATAAGGTCTGTGTCTTCTTCAATTGCACAAAAAATTGGCTTATTGAGAAAGTCTTTTAAGATATTCGGTGATCAATCTATTCTGAAGAAGTGTTTTAATTCTTTTATTCTACCTTGTTTTGAGTATTGTTCTCCTGTCTGGTCTTCAGCTGCTGATTCTCATCTTAATTTGTTGGACAGAAACTTACGGTCTATTAAATTTCTTATTCCTGATCTAGATATTAATCTCTGGCACCGTCGATCAATTAGTTCATTATGCATGTTGCATAAGATTTTTCATAACTCTGACCATCCTTTACATTCAGATCTCCCTGGACAATTCTATCCTGTTCGTAATACTAGGCAGGCAGTTAATTCTAATAGCCAGGCCTTCTCCATCATAAGACTCAATACTACGCAGTACTCTAGAAGTTTTATTCCAGCTGTTACCAAGTTGTGGAATGATCTTCCTAATCGGGTTGTTGAATCAGTAGAACTTCAAAAGTTCAAAGTTGGAGCAAATGCTTTTTTGTTGACCAGACGGACATGAGTCTTTTTATAGTTTATATATGACATTTTTGTTGTTGACGTTGTTAATAGTTTATATTTGATATATCTCTTTTGACATTACTTTTTTTAGAATGATTTATTGTTAATTTGTTCTCTTCAGTTATTTATTTCCTTATTTCCTTTCCTCACTGGGCTATTTTTCCCTATTGGAGCCCCTGGGCTTATAGCATCTTGCTTTTCCAATTAGGGTTGTAGCTTGGATAGTAATAATAATAATAATAATAATAATATAAACAATTCATTATTCTGCCCTTGTCAATTGCCATAAGGAATAGTGTATTATAGCAATAAGCTAAAAATGGTACACAAGAACTCTTCAGGTCTCCTATATTTGCCAAGACGTAATTGTTCGGTGCATAATAATAATAAAAATAATAATAATAATAATAATAATAATCATTATAACTATTATTATTATTATTATTATTATTATTATTATCATTATTATTATTATTAGGGCATTCCTGATAACTTCAATAAGTAAACATCTTGACTGGAGAGATGCTGAAGAACAACTATTAATACAACTATATGAATAACATAACTGGGTCAAAGGACGAAGGATTCGACCTTTGCATTGTATACGAGTACAACATGACAGAATGAACATGAAAATATATTTATATTTATAAAAGTCAGCAAACAAGCAGCAGTAAACACATAACACGATTTGCAAGCATTTTCTTCTCTTCGCTTTTCTCTTTATTCCCATCATTCGCAATTAAGCTTTAGAAATAGATATTCTCTTTTTATTGGCTAAATGTGGTAATGTTGTAACATAACGAACTTGCATAATTTTGTTGCAATTAATCATTATTCCCAGGAAAAAATAAACAGGATAAAAAATTTAAGCTAGGGCGGGTTAAAAAGGATTGTTTTAAGGGGCGTTACCGAACACTGAGTTGAATTATCTTTCTCTCTCTTAATCAAATAATTACTGACCGTGCATGGAATGAAAAATTAGAGCATTTAGTTAGAGACAGGGTGCATAACTTGAATTGAACATGCGAGATTAACATTCTAATTGAGGATCCAACAACAGGTCCCGTGATTAAAGCAAGCGTTGTTCAATGCTTTGTCATCATCCTCTTAAAGAGATGCTCGTGAAATATATGACTGATTATGAACCCGAGCTAAATTATTAGATATCTTCTCTCTTGTTACATTTTCATAAAAATCTGAATTTTATATTATAGCATATTTTTCTTTATAATTCCATGGAAGCCAAATACCCTTCAATCTTAATAATGACCCAGCCATCCTTTTCCTAATATGAACCAAAACTGTATCGTCTGCAATTACAAATGGTTATTCCTTAATAGTAATAACCTTCGCCGATCTGCAAAGGGAAACTGATGTCTTCATAGGAGCGAGATATACAATGTACCATTTCGGTTACATTGGTAAACATCGAGTTGTAGATCTATTACTCCTTTCATAAAAACTTAATTTTAGAATGGATTTATAATCTGGAAGTATAC
Organism: Palaemon carinicauda; assembly: GCF_036898095.1. Taxonomy (NCBI): domain Eukaryota; kingdom Metazoa; phylum Arthropoda; class Malacostraca; order Decapoda; family Palaemonidae; genus Palaemon; species Palaemon carinicauda. The sequence goes on along the minus strand of NC_090727.1, from coordinate 19,185,306 downwards.
AACTTAGTGTTGGGGCCTGTGAGGCCATTCAACATCCAAGCGCAACTGGAAAACCAAGCGGTTACACAGAAGCAGAAAAGTTAAGTGGTTGGACAGCAAGAAAATTAGCGGGAACAGATGTATCGTATATGACTAAAGAGTGAGTGCTACTAGAGGCCGACGGGATGCTGCAAGACCTCTAAGTAATGCCATCAGACTCCATGTGTATTAAGTGGACTGTTAGCAATACCTAGTTACAGAGTGAATAAAATATTCAACTGAATTATTTCAGTTCAAATGAACGACAGCTTATCGTTTCGAGAGGTTCCGAATTTATTTTTCACAATTTCATAAAACGAAACTAAATACTCTCGGACTTTACTAAACAAGCGTTATTGCACAACATAAAATCTTGTCTTCTCTACCCTCTCTCACTATATGAAACCAAAGTAATCGAAGTGAGCCATCATTTATATCAATATTAGCAGTGATACCTGTTACACTTTGTCCTTTCCATTACTTTGGAATACGAAATGTAGTTATTAATTACATACCTCAGCAACAATATTCGAAATTCCCCCAATACCCGTTCGCAAGCTTACTCAGCAAAAACAACTCTAAAAGTGGCCATGGGAATAAAATCTGATGTATCAGAAACTTCAGCTTTACTCATCAGCATCCAGTGGTTGACAGAACCAAATCCAAGAACTAAACTCTTCAAAAGCAAGATTTTCTAATACATCGGCAAGATAATTCTCTTTCTTAAACTACATTTGATCAGTGAACAACTACTACGAGTAATTGTTCAAAATTTCATAATAAACCAAATTAATAAAATAAGATAACTTCAACATAAAAGCTGCTTTTAAAGGATTTCATGACTTCGGGAAACAAAACAAAAGTAAATAATGCAGTGTATATGAATGTAAAAACCTCCTTCCAAATACGAAAACATGTACCTCCGTCAACACAGCTTTCAATTCACTGGTCCACAAAGTTCATCGCAACCTTTCATTAAAGTTTGTGTCGACCTCTTGGCCGCCCACACTGAAATATCAACACTATAACTTTGATTTCCAATCCACCGAATTTCTCTCTCTCTCTCTCTCTCTCTCTCTCTCTCTCTCTCTCTCTCTCTCTCTCTCTCTCTCTCTCTCTCTCTCGTTTAGCCGAGGATATCCGTGATCAGGTTTGCATTCCCAATATTTTGTTTATCTAAGATTAAGGCAACGAGTGACATTGGTTACAACGAATGCTCTTCTTTCTAAGATCGCCTCCACGATTCTATCTTTGATGAATGATTTGGGATAGTTACGTCGCACTTTTTATACAAAATCACTAATGACAAAACAGCGAAGTCATTTGATTTATTGTAAACGTCATCTCTGTAAGTTATATATATATATATATATATATATATATATATATATATATATATATATATATATATATATATATAGAGAGAGAGAGAGAGAGAGAGAGAGAGAGAGAGAGAGAGAGAGAGAGAGAGAGAGAGAGAGAGAGAGACTTAGTTTATGAGTATAATGTACATCTTGTACATCTTTGTGTGCTAAGAATGCTGAATACTTTAGCTGTATATCATTTATGCACTTTCCATTTCTCCCTTTTCTCCTGCTTCAATTTCAGTGCAAGGTTGAAGATGTCTTTTCATATTGTCAGGTGAAAGAACCGCAAAAAATCTCTTTATGACTTTCAACATCAGATCTCACAATTATTTTCCAAAATCCTACAAAATTTGGGGAAAAATTTATTTATCCGTCTTACGCTATCATTTTATTTTGGAAAAGGTGACAATTTCAGTTGAAATTGTTTACCTTTTATCGAAAATTAGACTTTTATATAATCCGGGAAGAGCGTTGGTAATTCCTTCTCGTATAGTTTGCCATAGCTGTAATATATTTACGATAAAGTTCTTCAAAGTTGTGCAAGAACCAAGAACCCAGACTTTTCCGCTCTTGATTTCAATTTTTAAAAATTTCATAAAATTATGGTATTATGTAAATCAATAAAAATACTGATATTATGAATAACCATAGTGACTTCCTGACACACAACTTAATCCTTTACTTTTTTTTAACAAGTGAGCATTGCCAGCAACCAGAGAAATTCCTTCATTATAACCAGTCTCTCTCTCTCTCTCTCTCTCTCTCTCTCTCTCTCTCTCTCTCTCTCTCTCTCTCTCTCATAGATTATCACTTAGCTTGTTACGATGAATATATCTCACTTTCTCTTACCATTGATTTATCACTATTTTCATGCTGAAATCAATAAAATTTCAAATAAAAAATCGCTCATCATCCATTCCATTACACCACCATGACACGAGAATGAATCATTCTCCCCCAATGAACAGTAATGACATAATTTTAAGCATCTGCGAACAACAATGGCAACTTTCAGATGTGGCCACTACCTCTCCTCCCTTGCTTTCTTTCTCTCTTCCCTCCCTTCGCTGGTAGATTTAAAAGTTAATTAAGCGAAGGAATGACATAGCTGAATTCTATCGTTTTATTGTCCAATAATTGATTAGGTGACGAATTTGGTTTAATTCATCATTCGGATTTTTTTACGGTATATAGTAAAGTCAAAAGTTGAATTCATGGGGTGTACAATTTCGGACTCCTTCACTGAATGAGGGATTTTAAAATACTTATTCATTCACACTAAGATTTCAATTAGTCTGTATATAATAATCTCAGGCATCATTAGGACTAAAAAGTAAGTCTATGTTCTAACAACCTTAAGTTAGATGGTATAGCGCTGTTATTATTATTGTTGTTGTTATTTACCAAAGATAGCTTTCTTGCCATAAGCATCCCGTGTCACGGTGGTATAATGGCTGGATGCCCCAGAATGAAAAACAAGGGGATTGCTAATTCAATGTAAGATTTTTTCCTGTGTTGCTCTAAAATTGATAGTCTTTCTATTTCCATTCGATTATTTTGAGATGAAGCTTGTAACCCAAAATTTTCCTCTTCATGACAGCTATCCATCAAAGTTTAGTTATTAGTATTAACAGTTCCCTGCTTTGGTCAACAGGGAGAAGAAAGCGTATTAGCAAAATGTGACGACACCACTTTCCTTAGCCTGACAATGTGATGTATACGCTATTGGTGGTGGTGCGACTGCCGTAACTAATAACCCAGAGTAGTAAACCTGCGATCGCCAGCACCCAATGGTTTCAATGTTATAGAAGCTTTTGTATTTGGGTTTTATCATTCTCTATTTCCCTCTGTGAATGACTTCATGGATAACTGCCGTCTTGCTTTCTCGTTAAACTCATTATATAGTAACTGAAATAATGTTTAAAGAAATTTATAGATCAATTCAAATACAAATAAACATCTCTTACAGATCTGCAATTACAGCAGTTACTGCAGATCACAATAACGGCACTGATGTTGTAATAGTGTTACTCATACAGTAAATCTCATGGACTACATCCTTTTTTTGTCTTTGCATTTTCTTTAGTAATAGGACCATCGACAACACAATGCGTTATAACCAAACAGTACGGAAATAGCAAAATAAAAAGTAACTTTTTATATTTGTCATTAAGGTAATCTATACTTATCATAAATGTAATTAATTACACATTTTCAAGAATTTAATTGTTCGAGGTACACTCTTCACTAACATACATACATACATACATACATACTTACATATATACATACACACATCCTCACATACAGTTTAAGACAAATAAGAAAAGAAGTAAGGTTATCAAGGTCAAAACAAGAGCTAAAGATGAGAGATTTGATGAAAATATAAGGATGAATTTGAACAACAGTTTAAAAATTACAAATGGTGTTGCTGAGGAGGGTATGAATATAAATTTGGTTAATAAGAAAATAAATCTCACACGAAATAAAACTATGTAGAGTTTAATTACATATAAGTCATAAGTTTAAGCTGTTTATTAGACAAGGAAACTAATCATAAGCGCTTAGTTCAGAGTAAATTATGACAGGAAGATATTAAAAGATATAAATAACGCGCTCGTGTGACACCGCCTTCAGTGCACTACGGGTGTAAGAAGATGGTGTTGTCGTGGCAAAATGTTTTAGGGGAACGTGCTTTAATCGTCCTTTTCTCTAGCTAATGAGCTAAGCATGCAATGATAGACAATAAGATCTCCCCCACAAACAAACACTTTGTAAAAAAAGAGGGAAGTTTACTTCCAAGATTTTAAATATGTATCCAGGTACAACTGAGGGGAAAACAAAATGATCACACTATGATGTAAAGCTAGAATACGTTGGAAAGCTAGAGGAAACAAGGGAATCGGGAAAGAGATAATGTGGCTGGATATAAATCAAGCACAGCAGCTAGGGGCTGACACAACACTGCAAATATCTCCAGTACAGCCTACAGTGTACCGTGTGAGGTGCACCGACAGCACTATCTCTCTACCAAAAAACTATCTATGTAAAATGTTTTTATATAGTACAACCGAAACTGCACCCAGAGACATGATTCTTGACAATAGGTCGCCGTTTCCCAGTTAAAAGTTTGCCGTTTCATTAACATACGGATAATACTAACCTCTAAAATAAAGACAAGTTGAATCAATTGTAATTAACCTTAATCTTTCATTCACAATATATATATATATATATATATATATATATATATATATATATACATATATATATATATATATATATATATATATATATATATATATATATATATATATATATATATATGTATATATATATATACATATATATATATATATATATATAAAACCACGTTTTCGGTTTTATTTGCTCACTTTTAGCATTAGGAGTTGTTTTTGTGCTATAAATATATGTATGAATAGTATTCAATTTCAAGAACCTTTTTAATGTATCTGTAACAGTTACTAAAGCCATTAAAAAAATCATGTAATTCAAGCTAAGATCAACGGCAACAAAATAAGAAAATTGATTACAATATGATGATCACTAATCAAACTTGGATCCTTGAAAGACCGTACCTTATCTCAACCTGAATTAAAAAGTTGACCCTTACCTTTTCCATGGGTGATGAATATTCGAAAGGAGGCGTGGTCCAGTAACAGACACGAGAACGCTGTCACCAGTGTCTGGAAGCACAAAGATATAAAAAGTAAGTATGACGTCGTAAGCCAAACGTAGGTAATTTGAAAAGTCATTTAATAATAACAGTGATCTGACACCGTGATATTTATAGAGTTAATGTTTATATGCTTCAATATTTTTAACCGTATAATTATGAACTTCGGATCTAGTCGTCACTTTGATAGTGATTGTTACAGTGGTGGATTCTCAAATAATAATTATAAGGAACACTGAGCCTGGCCTGCGTTTAGAATTGGCATTAACTATTTACACACACACACATTTAAGTCACGTAAACAATTTTTTCTCGAAACTCGCGAGTCCACTGAGTTGAGCCTTCGAATCGCAAAAAGGCGTATGAAGCTGAAAGAAAGAGCGTTTGTATACATTTAGATTATAAAAAAAAAAAATACACAGTAAACTAATCTAGTGGACATGACTTACTTCAGCAAAGCACTAAAACCATAAAATAAAATACATGAGTTATTGGTTAATTGACAAAACTTCATCTTTACGTTGGCGTAGTGAACTTGCTCAGATATAAATGATCACACTAGATTAATAGCCCATCATGTTTTGATGAGATTAGTCTCCTACAATCCTGGTGCTTATTTAGCCACATTATCAATAAGTGTTCGGGTTTCCTGAACTCACGGAGCACTTGCATTTATTACCAACATTAGATCTCCGTCGAACGTTACCCTATCAAAACTCAAAGTATGATTGTAATAGGCCGAAAATAGGTGCTGCTCATCATCCAGATCTCAGCATTGACATGTTTCTTTAACTCTGTACGACTCTTTGAAAATTTAAGGTGTGATTCTCGACGGCAAATTTACTTTTAAGAAGCACATTAGGTCTGTGTCTTCTTCAATTGCACAAAACATTGGCTTATCGGGAAAGTCTTGTAAGATTTTCGGTGATCAATCTATTCTGAAGAGGTGTTTTAATTCTTTCATTCTTCCTTGTTATTATTATTATTACTATTATTATTATTATTATTATTATTATTATTGTTAGTTGCTAAACTAAAACCCTAGTTGGAAAAGAAGGATGCTATAAGCCCAGGGGCTCCACCAGGGAAAGTAGCCCAGTGAGGAAAGGAAAAAAGGAAAAATAAAATATCTTAAGAAGAGTAACAACATTAAAATGAACATCTCCTATATAAACTATATAAACTTTAACAAAACAAGAGGAAGAGAAATTAAATAGAATAGAGAGCTCGAGTGTACCCTCAGGCAAGAGAACTCTAACACAAGACAGTGGAAGACCATGGTACAGAGGCTATGGCACTACCCAAGACTAGAGAACAATGAGTTTGATTTTGGAGTGTTGTTCTCCAGTCTGGTCTTCAGCTGCAGATTCTCATCTTAATTTGTTGGACAGGAACTTGCGGTCTATTAAATTTCTTATTCCTGATCCAGATATTAATCTCTGGCACCGTCGTTCAATTAGCTCGTTATACATGTTGCATAGGATTTTTCATAATTCTCATCATCCTTTACATTCGTATCTTCCCGGACAGTTCCATCCTGTTCGTAATACTAGGCATGTATTTAATTCTAATAGTTTTGCCTTCTCCATCATGAGGCTTATTAAATACACAAAAATCTTTAAGTTTTAGTCTAGCTGTGACAAAATTGTGGAATGATCTTCCTAATCATGTAGTTGAATCGATTGAACTTCAAAAGTTCAAACTTGCAGCAAATGTTTTTATGTTGAACAGGCTGACATGTGCTTTTTTATATATGAAATATCCGTTTTGGTGTTGTTACTGTTTTTAAAATATTTTATTTTAATAGTTCATTATTTCTCATATCGTTTATTTATTTCCTTATTTTCTTTTCTCACTCGGCTACTTTTCCCTGTTGGAACCCTTAAGCTTATAGCATCCTGCTTTTCAAACCAGGGCTGTAGTATAGCTAATAATAATAACGACAATAATAGTAATAATTATAATAATAATAATAGTAATAATAATAAATTACAATAATAATAATAACAATAATAATAATAATAACAACATTCAAACATCACCTTCCGGTAGAGAACTGCTATCGTCAGCCAACTGTGACAACAACACTGGTTTCTACAATGCCTTAAGGTACATAACGAAGGGATGTAATATGCAAAGAGCCTTCACGCAGAGCTGTCAGGGATTATCTCACGTTGGGTGATGGCTCCGTAATGGCCTTACCGTAAATAAAACCCAAGCCTGTTAATCTCCATTACCTTACGTTACCTATTTTCCCAAGGCATTTTTTTTTTCAAACGACTTTCAATTTACCTTTTTGCTTTATTACAGTGGTTTTAATAAAAATCATCAAAACTAATATATGTACATTTGTCTAGTTTCACAGAGATAACCTTTAACAAAAATGTATATTTGCTAAATAGCCGGCAATGGGGCCTGTGAGGCCATTCGGCGCCTAAGTGCATCTAGACCAAAACCCTAGCGTTACACTGTGAGATAAAACTTAGAAGTTGGACATCAAAATGGAAGAAAGGAAGCAGAATAAAGGTAAAGTAAATGGATATAAAGTTAAGTACAGCTGGGAGCCGATGGAAAGCTGTAAAAACCCTTAGTATTTTGTCTACAGTGCATACTCTAAGGTGTACTGACTGTACTACCGCCCTACGAAGAGTCATAATGACAACAAAACAAACTCTGACATTAAATTTCCTCATTTTACATTTGGTCAGACTAATTTCTCATGACATTTAACCTAAAATAAAACAGTACCTGAATTGCATTAAGCTTATGAATTTGAAAGTTTACATAAAAACAAAATTGTTACTAATCTAATTACTATTACTGACGAATCTAATATAATTAATCGCTTTGTAAACCCGACCAATATAAATAATGATGTGTGGTTAGAGGAGCCTTCTAAAAATTTAAATAAAATCCAAAATAATGTGCAAGAAAGAAAGAAAGGCGGTAAAAGGGGTCGAATTTCAGTTATCACAATTAGCATCAACCACAATCAGAAGTAAAACTCGAACATTAATGGAATTAAGAGGCTAAATCTATGATCTCGAACATAATTCTATTCATTTAGGTTTCAACTCCTCAACATGTAAATCTATGGCAATTCTTCTTTTCCTTACATATAAATATATATATATATATATATATATATATATATATATATATATATATATATATATATATATATACACTGTATGTATATATATATATATATATATATATATACACTGTATGTATATATAAATATATATATACACTGTATGTATATATATATATATATATATATATATATATATATATATATATATATATATATATATATATATATATATATATATATATATATATATTGTGGGTGTGTGTGTGTGTGTGTGTGTGTAACTAGTTATGATAAAACCCTAGTTGGAAAAACAAGATGCTACAAGCCTAGGGGCGCCAACAAGAAAAGTAACCCAGTGTGGAGAGGAGATAGAGAGCTAACGAACAAACGATACTTTAGTAGAAATAAAAAAAAATATATAATATATATTAATACCAATAATAATGTTAAAACAGACCACTCATATACAAACTACAAAATGAGACTTTAAGACTCATGGGCTCCAGCGGGGAAAGCAGCCCAGTACGGATTTGAAATAAATGAGAGAGCCAATGAATAAATTATAAGAGAAATTATAAGAGAAATGATAAAAATAAATTTTGAAATATACTAAGATCAACAACAAAATAAAAACAGCTAACACATATATAAACTTAAAATTACTTATGACAACTTGTTGAACAGAAAAGCATTTGCAACAAGTTTAAATTTCGATAGTTCCACCGATTTAAATACAAGATTAGGACGATAATTTCATAGTCTGATTACAGCTGGATTAAAATTAAAACTTCTATCAGACTGTTTAGTAATAAACCTTATGATGAAAAAGACAAAAGTGTTAGAATTCCATACACAGTGTTACGGACAGGATGACTTAGTCCGGGAAGATCTTAATGCATAGGATGGTGATAATAAAAAAAAGCAAAAACAATCAACTGAATAACAGTGCCAAAAATCAATATATAGATCAGGTATAAAGAATTTGATAGCCCGAAAGTTTTTGTTTTACAATTTAAGACACGAATTAGCAGCAGAATACCAAACATGAGAAAAATACAAAAAACGCGGTAGAAGGAAAACATTACATTTCTTGAGAATAGATTGATCACACCAAATCTTAGAAGACTTTACCAATTTGCAATTTTGATGAGCAATTGAAGAAGAAACAGAAGGGATGTTTTTCTCAAGAGTTAATTTGTAATAAAGATTCACACCTAGAATTTTAAATGAATTGTATATAGTTAAATATATATTTACAAAGACATGGAAGTTGATGAGCAACTATCCTTGACCTATTTACAATTATACTTTGGGGTTTTATGGGGTTCAACTTTATTACCGCTAATATGCACCATATGTTAATTTTATCTAATAGCAATTAAAAGATTCCGTGACCATAAATCTAGGAGATGGAATTCCACATCTAACAACCTTGTATTCTAGGCCAAACCGCATAAGCGTACATTGTATGAAAAGTAATGGGCCAAGAACGCAACTCTGAGGAACACTAGATATTTCATTATTAGTCATTATCTTACCCATCAATATATAGTAATAAAATAGGGAAATATGTTTGATTAACAAATAAACAAATAACATCCGGAAAAAACGAAGTCCCTTCAAAATTCAACTCTCTCTCTCTCTCTCTCTCTCTCTCTCTCTCTCTCTCTCTCTCTCTCTCTCTCTCTCTCTCTCTCTCTCTCTCTCTCTCTCTATTACTGTGAGCTGTTGTGTAAGCATACTTAACCCAGATTTATATTGGCTTACTTGCAAACGTAATTAATTACGTTCGTTCGAAAAATAAGGATTTAATGACACTATTTCATGTAAAACTATACAGTTCATGGCTATATCGTATAAACTTCAATTACAGCTTTTCGAGTCATGAAATGTCACGGGTAATCATCCGGAATTAATTACATTGCATCTGTCTGGAATGAACGGATTGATATCGGTGTCATTAACTTTTGTTTTAAAATAACCATTAAAAATATTTAATGAAATCCTTGAAAATGTAATGAAAATTCTAAAATTTACAGCTCCTAATAAGATCGTAAGTAAACTTTATTTGGCCGATAGGCGTTTCTAATGAGAATGAAACTTATGCAACGATTTTAATAAAGTCTATTTTAGTTATTATATGCCTATTTTTGGGAGTGAGGAAAAAATTGCTAAGATAATGACAGAGACAAGTGAGATAACGAGGCGGGAATTTTAATCTCAAGGATAAATGACATTACGTGTCGTCATCCAACGTCAGACCATCCAATGCGTTCGCATAGAGGACCTTACTTATTGTCCCCCTGTTATCTCCCCATAATATCTTCTAAATCAGTGATCGAGTCAGGTCTCCTAAAGACAGTGGCTATTCTCGCTCAGATATGGCAGAGGAATGAGGTGGGCTGAACACGAGGTTACACGCTTAACGTCCTAAATGTGAGCGAAATCAATGCGGTTTTTGGTAACCAGCAATTTCTCGAACAACAGAAACATAAAGAATTTAGATATTTTTGAAAATATATCGATCACATTTTCTATAAAATGTCTGATGATACGGGCATACCTGAATAATTCCTGAAACGCAGAATTTAAAAGGACTCGCTCCTTGAGTTTCATTGAGCTTTAATGGTTACTACCTGTAAAAACAACTGGTATAACGCATTCATGGTAATCTCAAGTGGAGGGAAGGGGAGGGTCGTTGATCAGAACTGCCCCTCTATCAATCAAGGGAGGAAATGCCGAATCAGCCAAGATGTGAGAGCAGTATATCCTAGCAAGATCCTAAAGTCTAGCATTTAGTTACTTAACGGAAGAAAATTAAATTTGATGGTACTGTGAGGAAATATTCTGACATTCGTTCTTGCTCTATTGTTTTGTTTAATTTTTTTGTTATTTTCTGGCCGTTCACACACTAGCAGCTAAAACAGCATTAGTCAATTTATCATAGATTTCAGGTCAGGTCAGATAGAGGAGTATTTATTATTATATTGGAAATATTTTTCTGTTACTTTGCTACTTTAAATTGATAAAAGAAACATATTGGGGAAAAGTTGATGTACTCACATTTTCTTCCTTTTTCAAATTCCCTTTATCTTTCTTCCATATTCGTCTCTTCTTTAGTCAGTTATTCTTCCCCGCTTCCTCCTATTTTGTTTCCACTGCCGACCTATCTTTGCAAATTCGTTTTCTATTTCCCTTTCTGTACAATACATTTTAAGGACACGAGTGGCTGTGCGTTCAAGAGCAGAGGGGGAAGCTCCAAGCTCGGGGTAAACCTGTATAGTTCTGTTGTCCTTTATGAAAATGAAATCAAAGATACGAAGGTAAGAAGAATATGCCATGATATTACTTAGTTCACGTGATCTAATTTTCCCGAGATACCTATTCCTTTTGTACTGTATTATTGTAATCTATGCTTCTTTGTCTGCATCAAAGTGGGAAAAGATGCAGACAAAGAAGCATGGATTACAATAATACAGTGCAAAAGGAATAGGTATTATTGTAATCCATCCCAGATTATGAATTTTGTTAATATAATTAGCATTACAATTGTTACAATAATTGAAGTCATATTTGCCTTCACATTTTTAAACTTATGGACTAGATGCATGTTTTATTTTCTTTTGCTGTTAAAATTTAAGGAACCAAATAAGTTTACTATGGCTTAACAAGTTCGGCTTCAAAGAACCATTTAACCCTTACTAATCCATCAATACTCACACTAATTTTCCGACCTTTACTAGATAATGTTATTGAACTGTTTATCCTTTAGCCTAAAGTTTTTATCATGATCATCATCATCTCTTCCTACGCCTATTGACGTAATGAGCCTCGGTTAGATTTCGCCATTCGTCTTGAACTTTTAAATAAATACTTCTCCGATCTTCATCTCCTACTTCACGCTTCATAGTCCTCAGCCATGTAGGTGTGGGTTTTCCATCTCTTCTAGTACCTTGTAGAGCCCAATTGAAAGTTTGGCAAACTAATCTCTCTTGTGGAGCGCGAAGAGCATGCCCAAACCATCTCCTCTACCACTCACCATGATCTCGTCCACATATGGCACTCAAGTAAGCTCTCTTATACAATAGTTTCATTTCTAATCCCGTATTACCCTTTTTTATACATGTAAATTATTAATTGCAATTGCGGAGTGGATTTTATGAACCTTTAACTTTACAAGGGTGCATAGCCTATTCCAGTTTAACGGTATGTTTGCATTGAAACGTGTATGCAAGGTTGGAGTTCATGTTTAAATTGAAGCATATGCAAGGTTGAGCACACGTGTAGTATAATGTA
>NC_090727.1:19132831-19170331 GCF_036898095.1 Palaemon carinicauda | reverse complement strand
GTCGGAATGTGAAAATTCACGAAATTATTGCAAGTCATTACGATTTTATTTTGCATACTTTAAAGTGTATCTCACAATTATATCAAAATCACTATTCTCTTGGTATATACAGTGGTAAATTAATTTTCAATGTCCATTTTTTTTTCTAGAAAAAAATTTCTTATTTATTCTCTCGTAACACCCGTCACTGTACTTCAAAAGTCAGCTTTACCGGACCTATAATTATCGCTATGGTGACTGATTCTTGCTCTCCTAATTTCAAGGCGTGTATACATATAAGTCTCTAATTTACTACTGTTTGCTTACCCTGGCTTTTTGCTGCTAACCTTGTGTCAGCAGATGCTTTTGGTATCCGAGCAGTATACTGTAGATATGCTCCCATTTGCCAGTTAATTTCCTTCATTTAAGACAATAACAAACTCTTAGTCTGCTCTATTCCTTTGCTTCCTCCTTTTTTTCCTCAGTAAATACAACAGGTTTCGGTCGCACTTATCGTCCTCAGATACCTCTAAACGCTGGACAATTTTATAAAATCAATTTTCTTTAGACACACCGCTTCATCATCAAGTTTTTCATTGAAGTGGAATTGTCTTGATTCTTGGTCAAAGTGCTGAAAGCCGGTTGCTTGTTATCAATGACTTCCGATAAATTGTCACGTACTCTTGTTGATGAGGAGGCTTTAATTCCAATAATATCAATACAGATAGTTATTACATTACAAAATTAACATTAGAATAATAGCACTTTTCTTATGTGACATGCTTCCAACATTTACTTCAGTAAAAGGCCATTTCATTGAAAGCGAAAACCATTAATACCGAAGTGCATAAATGAAGAATAAATGAGAGACAAATGTTCGAGCCAACCTTAATATTCCGTCGAAAGTGAAATATCTTGAGAGTACATACTTCTTGTAAAGACTAAGTAATCCTTCTTCCATCCTAAGTTAATCACCTCCAGATAATTATAAATGCTCTCGAATCCCTTTAATTAATCACCAAAAAGACAGGAAGATTTATTTTTATTTTCCTCTCTTTCCTGTCCCATTCAGACATTGGAGACGAACAGGCGAATATATAATTCCTTTTGCCTAAAAGGAATCAGAGTCAACTGAACATAATGAAGTTAAGTATCAAAGGTGATGTTGAAAGACTTCAGTGTGTTTTCTGTGCTGGAGGGCTCATTATTCTCATTATCATCTTAATAGCATTATTATCATTATTATTATTATTATTATTATTATTATTATTATTATTATTATTATTATTATTATTATTATTATTATGAGCAATGGGATTAGACAGGATGCAAAATTGCCTATGAATAAATAATACTGTAAGTTAACAATTTGTTTAATCTTTGTATAATACTGTACTTTGGCAACCAGAGTGGTTTTTGCGAAATGTAATTAGGTAATTGTAATTGTTATATTTCTTTTTTTTTTCTTTAAATTTCGTTCCATATTACAATTATAACTTTTCCCTGTTTGCATCGCTGTATAAACAATTTTCAAAAGAGTAAACTGTAATTTACGGAAGCCCCTCCCCACGAGATTTTTTTTGAAAATTGACCTTATTACATAACATCTCATTTCCTTGATTTGGCCAATAAGTACAGTATACCTAATGGGTATCATTCTATTTCTTGAGGTCTCTAGAGATGAAATAAGGCTGGTCCTGGGGGTACATTTATGGAGGTGCCTAAAATTTTCACTTGACCCCAAATTTGGTGACCTTTTGACCTCTGGTGACCTAATTATTAAACAAAATCGCAAATTGTCTATTTTATCTGTTAGAGAGTTCCAAAGCAAACATTTTGATATGTTATTAATCTTTCTGTGACCATTCAGTCCGGAGTTATGTCTAATTAAGTTTCCCCTACCCCAAAATTGGCAGCAGCAAAATTCGATGATGTCATCAAAGAAAATGGCCCAGTAGTGGTAGTGAGTCCCTATTTTTTCAATGGGAACAATAAAAAAATGAAAATATGGATCAAATGCTACAACCTAAATGCACTTTTGTCAATTTTAAGTGGGGGTGCAAGGTGAGCACCCTCAGCCCACGGACTATATACCATTCGAAAGCTGCAACCTGCCCAAGGTGGGGCTTTAGTTAATTGGTGCAGCTTTATAACAAACTTGCAAGGCCCGTAAATCGCTCTCAAACTACCACCCACTAATCCCCCAGCTGCGTATGAGCACTTCACGTTAGCGTTATTAAAGCGAATGGGCCGGGCAATCTTATCCAAAGTCAATATATATATATATATATATATATATATATATATATATATATATATATATGTGTGTGTGTGTGTGTGTGTGTGTGTGTGTGTATATATTAACTGATTTTATCCTTAAAGACCTGGAGAAGAACTGGAGGGCTTTACATTTCTGGCACCATTCCGTCCAAAAAGGTGAAAGGTGTATGGTGAAAATGAATACTATAATATACAGTACATACACACACACAGACATATATATATATATATATATATATATATATACACAATATATAATATATATATATATATAATATATATATATATATATATATATATATATATATATATATATATATATATATATATATATATATATATATATATATATATATATACACATATATGTGTGTGTGTGAATAATGTTTGTGTGGTGTGTATATGCACGCTTTATGTTGCACTTACATAATTTTTTTTATATGAGATTCCCTATAGTCTGCCTTCGGGCTAGACACATATATTATATGACTGTGCCGTATCATCAGTATATAATAAGGTAAGTTAGAGGGACTATTTCGGAAATTCCTCGCCTGATTGAAAGGATCCCGTTCACCAAACTGCCACAACAGATAAAAGGCCCGCCAACACCGCTAGCGGATTAACATTCTCAGGTGGAAGCCCTGAACAATATTCTTACCTATTTATTTACTTTTTTTTCTTGAATTTCCTTATCTTTTCAACAACGAAAAACGGTGATTTGTTTGTTCTATGTAATGTAGATTATGTACTCTCACTTGCCGAGTTTGTTTTCCCAAAGTATAGATATCTTTAAAAAAAAAAAAAAAAAAATATATATATATATATATATATATATATATATATATATATATACAGTATATATATATATATATATATATATATATATATATATATATATATATATATTGAATGAGTTTTTTGGTTTGCTTAAATTGGAGGGCTTTTGACAAGAATTTCAGATGCAGATACCATTATTACTCTATTGTTTATTATATTACAGGTTGATGTACAGAATAAGTATAATTCAAATGGTTCCGGTAGTTGAAACCTAACTACTAGCAAAGCTTGATGGCAAGACAATAAAATTTTTAAGCTATATTTACGTAACAGGAAGTGTCAAAGGAAGATACTATAAAATTTGATTATTATTATTATTATTATTATTATTATTAGTAGTAGTAGTAGTAGTAGTAGTAGTAGTAGTAGTAGTAGTAGTAGTAGTAGTAGTAGTAGTAGTAGTAGCAGCTAAGATACAGCCCTAGTTGGAAAGGGCTCCAACAGGGAAAATAGCCCAGTGAGGAAATGAGATAAGTAAATAAATAAACTAAAATAAAAAATCAAAATAAAATATTCTAAGAATAGTAACAACATTAACACAATGAAATAATTTAAGATCAGTAACAACGTTAAAACAGATCTTTTATATATACTGTAAACTACAAAAAGATACTTATGTCTGCCAGTTCAACAAAAAAAAATTTGCTGCAAGTTTGAACTTTTGAAGTTCTACCATTTCAACTACCCGATTAGCAAGATCATTCCACAAATTTGTTCATAGCTGGAATAAAACTTCTAGAATACTATGCGCATTGACCCTCATGATAGAGAAGGCCTGACTATTAGAATTAACTGCATACCTTGCATTACGAACAGACGGTACTGACCGGGATGATCTGAATGTAAAGGAGGATCAGAATTATGAAAAATCGTATGCACCGTGCAATAACGCCGATTGAGATGGCCTCAATTTTTTTTTCGTATTAATTTTTCGGAAAGTTCAAATTCTGTACCATTTGCCAGTAACATTTTTCATTCTCTTATTGAGGAGAAATGGCTTCCCATACTTCTGATTTCTGAGGTCATAAAGTTTCACAGAGACTTGTGGATGTTAAACTGGTATTAACAGACAGTTTTAATACCCATAATGTGAGCTCTTGATATATTAGTATTCTAAAAAGTGCGCAAGAGGTAGTGTTTAGGCCCTGCATTTTCACCTCACTAAATCTCGGGTGGGGTTTCGTCTGTTTAAATCTCTTCTGAAGTTTAACAGACGGAATTCTCGATTCTATTCAACTGTTGGAATTGTCGTTAGACAGGACCCTTTATGATATCAATTACACCAGAAGATGAAAGTAAAGAACGGTCAGAAAACCTTTATCAAAGTATTGCAGATTACATGGATAAATTGGTCGAATTTGTCCGGTTTGACTGAAGATAACAAAATTTATACAACATAATGGGGATCGGAGGGCCATCCAGCACTCTGGTGCAACTACAGAAAACGTATATTGTTGCACTATTAGGTAAAAATTAAGAGAATGGACAGCAAGATGAAAGACCAGTAGCAGTAACTGAAGTGTAGTTACTAAATGACTGAAATGTAAGTGCACCTAAAGAGACCGAAGGGAAGCCTACAGTAAGCCATGTGTGATACACTGACAGCAGGATCTCCCTAATGCTGATCGGACCTACTAAAAGATGGGCGATCGAGCCTTTTTGTTGGTATGATTACAGTACATGCTGTATTTATTTTCGTAGATTTTCATTAGTTTTTCTTACTGAAGATTGGTATAGTGTTTTTCAACTACAGTCTTAATGAAAGTCGGGAAGAGATACGAATGTAACTTAGGGGGGAAGGTGGTCTTTGGGGGTGTGGATTTCCGAGCCTTAGCAGAGCTTTACGCTCTTGAGTTCCATCATATCTAAATAGCTTCTCTCTCTATCTCTCTCTCTCTCTCTCTCTCTCTCTCTCTCTCTCTCTCTCTCTCTCTCTCTCTCTCTCTCTGATGCATCCGAATACGTGTATTAAGGGTATTATTCATAAGAACTGTCCAAGTTTCCATAATGAAAACACTTTGCTTCCTTGGAAGAAATAAATAGTTTGCTTTTATAAACAATTTTGCCTTTTATGTTAATGCAATGTGCAAATTTGTAAAGTTATGCTGAAAGAGAAAAATTATCCATAGATATTTTTCCTTCCTTGATTTTTACCCCGAGTATTCGTTACCCCCAAAAAGTTTATAGGAAGTTAAGTAAAAAAATTCTTGGAATCTTTGTGTATGTATATGTATATCAATACTTTCAGGTTGCATCCGTACTCCAAGAAGAGGACAAAAATGGTCCAGTTTTGTTTTGAAGGAAAGAAATCTTTTGTTGTTGTTGTTGTTGTTGTTGTTGTTGTTGTTGTGAGGAGATGCCTCTTTTTGAGGTTCTATTTTAGCTATCGCTTTTCGTTCTTTCATTCGAAATAAAAATTATAATAAGGCTAAAAGCTTTCCTTTGTGATGGACATCTACTTATATGCTTACTTAGAAGGGGACCTTTTCATGTCTTTCCTTTCAACTTTAGGGAAGACAGACTTCAAAAAATAAAATAGATTCAGACTAAAACTCTGATCCCTTTTATTGTGGGTAAGACGCTATTTGATTTGTGCCTTTTGTAGAGATTATGAAGAGTTCCTCATATGGAACAAATGAGAAGTAGAAAAAATTAGTTCAGGGTTTATAAAGATACAAAAGAACAAGACTTGGCAAATACAAATACACAACATAGCCTTAGTCCAAACATAAGGGGAAGGGAATCTCACTGTGGAAATCGGAAATACGTGCTGTTTGTTTGGAAGTTTAACCCGCTTTAATATCTCCATTCAATACCACCAGGCTTCTTGCATAATTTTTTCCTTTTTGCATTTATTATGTTATTTACTAACCCTTCCCAATTCAATACCTAAGGTTCATATCACCAGTTACTGACTGGGAAATTTATGAATGTAGCTCGAGACACTCGAAGTTTCGCTTAAAAAAGCTCTACGCTTTCATGTGGACTAAGAATTAGAAGGCAATGTTTTGGAAGTTTTATCCCCCTGGGAGTTCTTCCACAATTCACCATCACCTCCTCAAGTATAAAAGTGACAGTGATCATTGTGCTGATTTTCCTCTCGTCTCTGTGCTGTGAGGAGTCGCCAGTTAAGTGATAACTGAGAGGCTAGGTGAATGCAACTAAACTTTATTAAACAATCATCGAGTTTTTATACAGCACCTTCCGAGCAAGAACGTCACAAAAATTTAAACATGAAAAAGCATGAAAGAGCAAGAAAAGGCAATGTGGTCTATTAACAGTGCAGGGAAGAGCGAGTGATAAGATAAAAAATCAAAACCATTTCAGCGTACGAGCGTGTATGAAACACATGTGTTACAGTGCCACTGCCTTCGTAAAATGGCAAAACTACAGGCATTCGTATGTCTCAAATGTTTCCTGTTATCATCTGGTAGGAAAATGGTTTAATTTACAAAAAATAAATAATGATCTAACTTAAACAAAACTTTGAATTACTTAGAACATTTTGCTATAAAGGAGAATTTTTCTTTTTAGGTTGGAAAGATGAGGAGCGTAAAAGCTGGGACTTTTGTGCTTCTGTCTACAATTTTGAAGGAAATTGACCTAGTTTTTATTAGAACTATATTAGGAGAGCTTCAAGAATAACAATATAGGAGTTTGAAAAAACCACAAGGCCGTTAGTTTGTAGATAAGGTTAAATAACCGATTCTCCTTTTTAATGCCTCATTTAGTAGATGAAGCATTAAAATAAGTACCAAATTGGATATAATTTCATAATTTAATTTCCATATCCAATTTTAGATTACAATGATAAGCATAACCTCTTTTTATGCTGGAAATAAAATCAATTAGGTACACTCATGCTAAAAACATATACATTTGAAATATATAACTTTCATGGAAATGAAAAAAAGAAAAAAATATAGATACAAACATGAAAATAAGGTTTCAAGATTACTGCGACTTTGTGGAAAAGTTAATACTATTTTGAAATTGAAACCTATGGTTTGTCGTTTCACGTTGGCATCTTTATCAAGAAATATGTTAGAAAATTTCAAAGAAAATCCATCAAGAAAGTGCAGATCCAAATCACTATTTGGACTTGGGCGTCTAACTGAACCATATTCCACTTTAGATGCCTTCTTCATTCTATTCCTCGTAATCTTTCTAAGGGTCAGCGACTCAGAAACGTTTTTGATGGATGGGTTTATATATCTAAGCCATTTGGTCAAGTGCTAGGACTGGGGACACTATTCAGCAAAAAGGTGCAACTTGGGGGAAACCAGGGTTATCCACTAAGAAGCAAAGTTAAGGGCTTGGAGAGTAACCGCGAAAAAAAAAAAAAAAAAAAAAAAAAAAAAAAGAGTAGCCTTTTTGAAAATCCACAGACATTGTCTGGGTGGTTTGTGCATATTGTATTAGAGAGAAGAAGGATTGGCTATAAATTTGAATGTGGGATCAGTTGGTGGGCTGAATAGTGATAATGCTGACATGAACAAAATCTTATCCCCAGCCTCATTAAAATCAATAAGACCAGGAGACATTAAGGCCGTTCAACCGCTGAAGGGTTAGACATATAAATATGAAAAATCGGTTAATAAAAGTTAACAAAGGAAAAGATGAATCAGAATTTTAAAGGATGGTTTGGTCGCGTGAAAAGAATAGACGTCTTAATCATATGGAGGTGAGTGAGACTGACATGGAGAAAGGTTAAAACAGAACAATACACGATACAGAACTAGGTGAATTGAAAGTGATTTAATGATTGATTAAGATTGCCATGCCTCATTTGGCATGACGCGGGCTCTTGCGTATGGGCAACCCACATCAGTAGTGGTTTTGAAAGGGTTTAATTTAAGTTCAGGGCGACGGACGAGGATGATGATAACGATGAGAGGAGCATATATATATATATATATATATATATATATATATATATATATATATATATATATATATATATATATATATATATATATATATATATATATGGTCAATCAGGAAAAAAATCCTCCGAGATTAACAGGAGTGAAAGAGCATGTCGAAATAACAGTAAACGTAAAATTATTGTAAAAGTGGTTACTTCTGATATCAGATATTTTGCAAACACTGTCATTGCATAGTGAACTAACATTCCGATGTCGGTCCAGATGCCCAAAAAGTGAAATGCTCTTGTGTAATTTTACGCCGTTTACAAAAAGTCAGCATGAGTAATAGCTAATTGTTAATTTTGATAACACTTTAAATATTTCCCAGCCATAAAACTCAGCCGCCAACGATACTAATACCAGCTGCTAGTATTATTACTACTGCTGTTATCGTGTATACTTTATGTCATTTATATACCAAAATCCCTATCTTAGAGTCCTAACATTAACAATTCCTACTTTTTCATACTCATAAGACGTACACCATGGAAATAACCATTACTCGCAAAAAATAATGTTATTGGAATTTTGTGAGTGGAGTTAATTACTGACCCAAAAAACCCACATGGGAAGGCATTGTCTCTATCATCTTTATCACTCTGAGATGGAGAGGCTCTCTTAAGATTTAAATTTTAGTTTTTCCTTCAGCATAGACTTATGAGATTCCTGGCAACATGTTCAAACATTCACACACACGCACGCAGGTACGCGCGCGCGCACACACACACACATATATATATATATATATATATATATATATATATATATATATATATATATATATATATATATATACATACATGCAAGTGTCTTTGTATATAAAGTTGAGAACTTAATTGCTTTGTATACAGAAAGCCAGTTACTTTATCGAGATTTAATTAGATATGCACTTATTCTATTGTACATTACTATAATATTAAACTTCCTCCTTTTTCTGCCATCCCTACAATTATTGAGAAGCTCATATTACTCTTGTCATTATGCGTAGATATTTCTTGGGAATTCGTTACCTTTGAAATGAAGTGAATGGAGTTCTTGCTTTGTAACCATTGCCTTTGAAGTTAAATATTTAATTTGATACAATTGATATCTCCCTTTAAGCTTTGGATCTTTAGTTCCTTTTTTTATTTGATATTTTCTCTTATCAATAAGTTTCTTTAGTCGGTCTTTTGATTAATATGATGAAGATATCTCAAAACTCAAGGCGGTTTCACAACTACTTTTTTTGCAATATTGTTTTACGAAGAAAACATACTATTTATATGGCTCCTTTAAAATGATGGGCGATAAAGAATTGCATCTAAGGAGATGGCGTCTTGAACATTATTCTTATCTAGATGTTTCGAAATCGGTAAGACTTTTAGCTCATTTCTGACCAGCTAAAACTTACTATAATTTTATAATAAGGAACTATGACCTCAAAAGTCTCCATTTCACCATCATATGAGTGTTGCGATCTTGATAGTTCAGACAATCTTTACAACAGCAAGAAGCAGGAAAATTCATTACGAAGGACAAGTTTTGACGCTGAAAGGGGACATTATATAGGGGATATTTTTGATAAACTTTGGCGTTCAATCTGAATCATTGTATTCACCCAATTAAATTGAAAAACGTATCAATTGATGATTTTGTTTTGTTATCTATCAATGTACGATAAAGGATAATTTCTTGTATTATTAACTAAGAGAGTGCTTGACTTTCGTAACGCTTGGTTTTTTTCTGCATTGTTTATGAATGTAACTCATGTATGATTTGCATTACTGACCAAGAATAACACAAAAATTCCCTGTATTTTCCACTACGGTAACGCTGGAGTTATTCAATAAAAAAACCACACCTAATTTCTAGGGTTTATTTTGGGTTCTCAACATCTACAGGCATACTTTCACTTTGTTGCACTATAATCGACCGCTATTAAATTACACCAATGACACCATTTTGTTTATTCACTTTAACATAAAATAGGACACAATTATTTAAAAAGAAACGGAGAATCAAAGATGAAATAAAGTTAATGAACATCATGTGAAGATTCATTCATAAATATAAAAACTTTTCTGACGTACACAGATTTTTTCATGGATCAGTTTTGGACAGGTTTAAAATCATAGAAATCTTTATTCTTTTATTATACTTGATGCTTTTTTATTTCTTACCACCTTTTTTTTTTCCACTTCAATAATCAATTATTTTTAATGAATATTCTTTTAAAAACCTTTATACTTTTTTAACTGATTAACAATTAAAACTATCGTATCTAACCAAGTTTTTTTTTTTCAGATAAATTCATCCACCTGAATTTTTATTTCAAATCTATTACGTACCATTATCCACTCTGTTCTTCCCTTTCGAGTCATGCCTCATTCCAACGCGAGTGTCTGAAACGAAGTCCCTTTATGCAACGTCAATCCTTTTTACTCTAACTCCTTTTTACTTGTCACTTGTTATCTCTGATTAGTTCTGGTATTTTTTCCTTTCCTCTCATTTGACACATTTCCGTTATATTCGTACTTTGTGTCAGCTTCATTTTGTATGTTATTGCTAGAGTCGAGAGTTCATCGATATCGTAATTTATATTAGTATTGTATTCAGCCCAATACTTTAGACAATACAATTTTATAATATATTCATCCATCTACAGGAGAAAAATAAACGAGGGGGATACGTCCATCCGTGAATTTGAGTAAAAATCTGTTTTTTTGTAATTCACTAATACCTTAGTTTGCGTTTGTTCACCATACTTAATTTTGTATTCGCCTGTCATTATGTTTGTATTCATTCTCTCTCTCTCTCTCTCTCTCTCTCTCTCTCTCTCTCTCTCTCTCTCTCTCTCTCTCTCTCTCTCTCTCTCTCTCTCTCTCTAATTGCAGAAAAATAAATCCGTCCTTCAACAATTTCATTAAGAGATTAAAGACAGAGTGTAGCAGTATATTCCAGGGAAAAATCAAGTGCAGAGCCATAATTAATTAACTTTATTTCACAGAATTCGCCTTTGAACTGTGGTGTAATCCTCCGTGAGGGACTCTCTTCCTCCCTCCCACCCTCCCTCCATAGAGGAAGCATTTCAAAAATTAACTTGGGCGACGACTAATCTAGGCCACATTTTATCTCTTCCTTTGACCTCGTTTTATTATGCACATTGAATACTTGATCATACTTTATGATAGACATGATTTCATCCCCTTCATCGTAGCTCATCTTTTTTTATTTATGGAATAAAATTACTGAGCGTTTCATTTCCGTCTATTTCAATCAACGAATGGAATTCATAAACCAGATATTTGAGAGTATTAAGGTTATGTGGATAATCCTGTAATATGAAGATTTTAAGAGTATTTATCTTATAGGGTTTAGTTTGTTAGAATTATTAAACTTTTTTATTACCTTCAGACGACTTGTTGGGTTTAAAAGTAAGTTTCAAACAAATGTCTAATACGTAAAAGTGGACGGAGTAATAAGGAACTTTGGGGAAAGTATACGAAATGTGGGCAAAATTTTTAAGATAAATGTAGATGTTGTAAATGAAAAGTGGGATAACAGGTGTTTGTTTCATTATGACGCTGAACAAATTAGTGAGAGCCACGAAGAATTGAAAAATTAGTGAAGAAAATTTCTTAAAAAGGGAAATTTTCAAGAGGATGCCAGAAAGTGGATTGATTGTGGAATGAGAGACTATGGGAAAAGTTGAACAAATGGGGCCAGTAAGGTGTAATGTGGCATAAGTTGCGGTAAATGAAAAAATCGTTTCAAGATAAATGGAGTATTCTTTTGGATGGGAAGCAGATAGAAATAAAGTGAAAGTGGGTGAGATGGATTATCGGCCCCATGTATATGGAGTAACAAGCTTTGAATATGCAAAAACTTGAAAGATAACAGTCAAAATCCCCACAGGTAGAAAGTTTTACAAAATGTGAAGTTAAGTGGTCAGGATGAAAATGATACAAATCTTCAAACGACCGGACGGTCTCTTTCAAAGAATGAGGTTTGGCAGCTCAGATTTCCTTCCAAAAAGTCAGTTCTTTTTTACTCATAATATCTTGTTTACTTGTAGTTTTTTTTCCATCGGTAGGAACTCCTATTAATCCATCCATCCACCTATCGCAGATCCTGTTTCGTTTCCATTAATTGGTTTAGCTCTAACCTTTGTTTACTTTCTCTGTTTTGTTCAATGAGGGTTGTCCGCTGTTATTTCCCGTAATACCTAGTCTCTCTCTCTCTCTCTCTCTCTCTCTCTCTCTCTCTCTCTCTCTCTCTCTCTCTCTCTCTCTCTCATATACATTAACAGTTTCTATCACTCCTTTTTATTAGATCATTAAGTCATTAAAAGGTTGCATTTCATTCCTGAGAGGAAGTGAGGAATTCATTAACCAAGTAGGACAGATTTTGTTAGAGGATTGTGTCACTATCGTGTAATAGGGAAGCCTCCCCTTTACCTCCCAACCCCTTCCCATCCCTGACGGATTTTAAAGCTGATTAAACAAATAATTAACAAGGCAAAATTTCCTCTATTTCCCTGACCCCTTGATATTATGTCTGTTGAATATCTGATCAGGTGACGCGAATTATTTCATCCACTTCCTGGTTATTAGATATTTTTTGTGAATCATCTAATTCTCGTCCATTATAATGAAACACGTTGCATTAATCAAGTGAATAATTTCAAGTGTCACGATTACTACGATAAAGGAATAAAGAGAATACGCGAAAATGTAGAATTTGAACACACGAAATATTTTACCGACACCTCTGAAATTAGTTGAGGCACCTGCAATATACTATCCAAAGTTTGCAGCGGGAACACGAAACAAACGTATTATGGACCGGCGTCCTAACTTAGGAACTGTTGCTTATGCTATTTATGTAAGGATAAGGCAAAGGTTATTTTCGCTCCTTGAATGTGGTTCAAGTTTAAACTAAGAGAGGCAATATCGACTGAGCATACTAAAATGAATCCGCTTCTCCATCATACGCGTGCCACACTTTATATGAAGGCAAAGATGTATTTGATATAATGAAAAATATTTGTCAAACACCAATTTCATCAAACCATCGTAATGTAGAAGCAATCAATTCTCTTTACGGGATGAAAACAACACTGAGACGAGCGATAATTCTGTAACCAGTAATCTACATAAGTATGACTCTTTTTGGCAGGAGATGACGTCACATTACGGCTACGGTCCCCCCACCCCTAAATAGATGATTCCCGTTGGCACCAGCCTCATCCTTCCCTTTTTCTTTCCATAAGAAGATTTGAAAGTTAATCAAACTACTCTTTTGACAGGGCAAAATTTTATTCTCTCCTTTGGCCCACGTTTCTTTATGCCTCTTAAACCTTTTTTATCAGACGATGGGAATGATTTGGTCCATTTTTGTTTTCGAAAAAATGTATATAATTTGTTGGTCTAATAGTCAAATCCATCAAGTTTCCTGCACTCAGAGTCAGTTAATTTTTGTATAATAAAGTAACTTCATTTGCATTTAAATCATCTAGCTCTCAATGATTCTAGTGAACCTATAGTAAGTAAACAAGTTATTCAGCCACACAAACAATCATATGTTTTTCATATATATATATATATATATATATATATATATATATATATATATATATATATATATATATATATATATATATATATGGGGGGTTGCCAAAATATTATGACAGGTGACACATGATGATTATGGTAGTAAGGATGTGTGAGAGGATGGGATGTTGAGATGGAGGGCAAAGATCAGATGGAATAATAACGTGAAGGAGGATTTGGAGAAGAAGGGTTTGGTGAAAGAAGATGCTCTCAATATAAATAGCTAAATTGTCCGAATTAATAATTGTAAGAGAGAGGGAGATGTAGCCGGGAACATGAGAATAAAATATATTTACAAATAAATAAGTGAGACAGAATTAATGTTCAATGGTGCACAAAAAACACAGAGAGAGAGAGAGAGAGAGAGAGAGAGAGAGAGAGAGAGAGAGAGAGAGAGAGAGAGAGAGAACAGCTGTTAATAATAAAGGGATCATCAATGCTGCCATTAATGACTTAGACAAAGGGTATCAACAAATACAGAGACATTACAGTAGCTGCGAAAGGGAACAAAGGTTTATTACAGTATTAAGGAAAGCTAAATTAGTGAATCAAGTAAAGATAAAGAATAGAATTATGTTCTTTCCATTTCTCCCGTAAACGTAAACACATTATCTTCGAGGAAGATTTTGTTTAAAAACTTCCTGGGCTTTTGTCAAGACACTCGAAGGGAAAGATCGGTGTATGTATCATCATCTGCACAACTGTGTACCCGATATTCAGATAAATATGAAATCAGTACTAATATGCAAGGAAGCTAATTCCAGTGTGGAATATTAAAATATAAAACAAAGTCTTACAGTTTGTGTGCCAGACCTAATGCAAACGGTTGATCACGTGATACATTTATACATTTTGCGACCTCTGGATCTTTTGCAAAATCTCTTCAATTGTGCCAATGACGAAATCCACTTTTGATTATATTTTCACTGAATCCACTAGTAAATGAGAAAGAATGCTGATAACGAAACAAACAAACAAGAGACAAAAAACAATAACTACCAAAAGGTCCTGTCTATACTGTGTATCCTTTGCCTCTAAAAGTGAAATCAGTTAATGCCAACTGAATCATCGTAAAACATCAACACAAAGGTATAACCTCGAAGACAAATGGGGATATTGACCACACTACTCTCAATGACTTAAGAAAATAAGATAAAACAGTTATAAAAAAAGAAAAAAAATAATAATTTCATTAGAAAATGACGTAGTGACTCAGAACTTGGCCTCTTGTCAGAAATATTTAGTGAGTGGGAATACCTTAACGTGGTGAAAGGGTTTGTGTATGGTCATGATCAGCAAACCATTAATAGTCAAGGCCATACTAAGTTGGCTTGCTGTCAGCGATCAGACTAAACTCTCCCACCATCACCAATCCGCAGTTGCCAGCCTGGTTATGAAAATCGCCAAACCACAGACATGATTACGGACATATATGACGCCTTGGACCTGCACTGGACTAACTAGAAACAGTCGCATTTATTGTTGTGTGTATGTGTGTAATATATATATATATATATATATATATGTATGTATATATATATATATATATATATATATATATACACATACATACATACATACATACATACATACATACATACATATATATATATATATATATATATATATATATATATATATATATATATATATATATATATATATATATATATATATATATAAATTACGAACGAGAGTGAGAGAAATGGCTGGTGTTGAGAACAAAATCCTGATTAGAGTGGATGATATTCAGAGGAGATGGTTTGAGCATGTACAGAGGATGGAACAGGACAGATGGCCAAAGATAGTGCTGCATAGACGAGTGGCCGGAAACAGACCGAGAGGATGACCAAGAGATTCCTGGGTGAAAACCTTCAAGAAACCAAATAGAGGCGAGACATTTCAGCAGCTGGCATAGATGGCATTAGATAGGGATCCATGGAGAGAATGGCGACATCAAATGCAGGACCCAACCCGGAGAGTTCCGGACGGAATTTAGGAATACATATATATATATATATATATATATATATATATATATATATATATATATATATATATATATATATATATATATATATATATATATATATATATGGCCAAACACTTGCTCTTTATCTTATAGGGGAGACAGATGTATATACTTTTTTACATTAACTCTTACGCTAAAATAAGAGGATTTACAGGCCTTAACAACACAACGGTGACGGCCACTCATATTGTAACTGTCGAGTCATGGATGAAACCTGTGCAGCAAAACGTAAAAAATGTCAGTTGCTTAATACACCTACAGAGATGTCCCGTAGGTAAGGTAGTGTGTCAGTGTACCTTACCCACTACAATGTATCCGTTACCTCTTCGCAATAAAGTTTAAAGGTACCTTGTTTCAGTTCCACTTACATCAGAATAGATTTTCACCAGAACGTCAGCCGAGCAAGCCCAACCGCCCATTGTGGTGCCCCAGCACAGCAGTGGATTCCCCAGTAAACAGGTTAAACTCACGGTCTGGGGTGGGATATATCTGCTACATATGAATGCTAGGCAAACACGTTACTGCTCTACTAGCAAGGAGGCAATGTCTCTACTTTTTACCCTACTAATCTACCTCCGTTCCCACTTTCTTCCGTTTGTCTATATTATCTATTTTTAAGTCTATTTCATACTACCACGGGGGCGGGGGGTTTCCCCATTCGTACCTTACTTCTGAATCCCCCCCCCCCCCCGCCACTGCACTGGGCCTAGTGGCTCAAATTCAGTCAATCCAATTCCTAAATGAGATGGTTAATCAGCAGCTTGTTTAATCCCCCACCATTAGCGGTAGCCTATTGAAAAAGTCTTTAATCTTAATATGTTGAACGGAGTTCGAGTTCCCTCAGCAATAGTTTCTAGTAGTGTTTGCAACCTTGTGAGCTAAGGATTCAGTGGGGAGCCTATAACTCTAACTGCTGATTCATCACCAGCCATTGTTTAGCCCTCCCTGAATCTAGCTTGGGGGATAATAATTATATGGACAGTCTCTAAAACGATATCCTCTTACTTGTCTCTTTATCTCCGGAATAACCTTGAAACCCACGCCAAAAACCCCTTTCCTGGTCATCAATTCCATTTCTTTCTAGTACATCTTTTATGGCATTTATTTACCAATTTTAATCCTAATCGAGCTACCCACATATCTACTTTAACCATCTTTTTTTCGCCTTGCTATCATATTGAATGTCTTCGTGTAAGAAGGTATTTGTCTTAAAAGTAATTTTTCACTTATTCTTAATCAACAAGTGTATGGTAGTCATGCTTATATTCATGAACATTCCTATGTCAACAAATTTCTTCATACGTCTAGTTTCTATTTCCGGAAGTCACTAGTATAAGGATTTAAAGTCGAAATTTTTCACACCGAAAAAAATACGGACTTTGTAGTTATGCTATCTTTGCTCCATCATTCCCTTAACGTAAAGAACTATCTATAATAAAAGCAATCTTCATCTCTACTTTCATAGTAAGATGAGTCCTATATTCATTAGGTTACTTATAAAATAAATAGAGGAGGGAATATTTACCTTAATCCACCTTTTGGTTTGGATCGGGTCCACTTTCGCTGGCTGCTTCAATCTATCTATTATTCACAGAATACTTCAACTAAACTTTGAACGTGAGGTTTGGAAAGGAATATCTGTTTACGTTTTGTTGAAGCACTGTTCACGCTAATCCGTTCTATCATTTTCTTTTTCTTTCTTTATCTTCATCCCCGTTTGCAACCCATAACAAATGAATAATATCCAAGTAACTTTTCAATGATCCGATCAACAGAGGCATACTTGTTCTAAATCAAATATGGCATGAAATTTTCTTTCTCCGTTCGCTCTACATAAGAAGAGAGAGAGAGAGAGAGAGAGAGAGAGAGAGAGAGAGAGAGAGAGAGAGAGAGAGAGAGAGAGAGAGAGAGAGAGAGAGAGAGAGAAAGAGAGAGAGAGCTAATCTGGCCGAGGATCAAAGTTGTTGTTGATATTTCAATACCAGGTCGGATAGAGGTGAATGTCAACAAGAACTTTGATTAAAGGTTTCAGGACCATCTCTGTAGATTAGCGTTGGGAATTGTTTCTCGGTGATGAATGTTATCCGATTTCGGGAGGGGAAAAACATGAAGGAAACTATGAAAGCAAATCTATAAATATGCATGTAGTGCCTTTATTGCTAAACGTTCCTTAAGACTTTTTGTGATAATTTCCTACATTTTTCCTTATGGGTTGATTTGTCACATTTCTTCATCAGCTTTCAAGTTTAAATATTTTTTTTCAAGATTCTGATTTAAAGATAACGTAATCTTGCTATAGTTTTCATTGATTGAATTTAGTATGAGACCGTTTGTTGATCAATGCAAATTCTCGAACATTTTAATTCAAAGATTGTAGTATTATGCCAAATAACAATACATATATAAAAAGTGAGAATTATAAAATACACCGAAATGCACGCTTCCTTCACTTGGCCACTGAATAATGTCATCAGATTTATGCTGTTAAGAGAACTGCACATTAAGCACTTTCTACGGGTTATCTCGAGGAGATTTTGTGGCTCATGGATGTACTAATACTTACATTCTAAATGTAGGTCGCGTTCATATAAGTTTAAGGTTACCCAAATAGCATTTGTTACACGTAATAACGGTCGTTTTATCAGTTCACAATCATCAACTACCAAAGTTCCTTTTGGCAGTTTTTCTTTTAGTTACTCTTCCAAATAAAACAAGCCATTGATAATATATTTGACACAATAAATTTGAAATCACCTTCAAAATTGCAGTAATGTTTTAATACACTACACACGATATATGTTGGGTATAAACTTATTCACTTTGGAGAGGACACACACTCAAGGTATTTGAGAGAGATGCGAACTTGGCTCTTTAAAAAGGGACAGACTGGTTCTCTTCTGTTGCTATGCATCCCTGGGGCGCATATATATTGACTTAATTATTCTAGACCCTTTTAGGTCAGGAGGTCTAGAAGCTTGGGGCTGTGCCTAACAGCGTAACAGTTGCCAACTGAGTCTATCGAACAGTGTTTCAAACGTTGCTTGCAAGGCAACCCTCTCTCTGCTAACACTGCACACCTCTGTTCTTGGAACAGTATAATAATATATATAAAAAAAAAAAAAAAAAAAAAAACTAACGGGTTTTCAAGAATATTCCAAACACGTGGAAAATATAAGACTTGTGTAATTTCTCCCAAACATGACGCAATACTTCATGAAAATATAAAAAAATTACATAAGCCCTCGTTCATACCTCGTATGGTTCGTTCAGCACACTTGAGATTGCATAAGACTTCGTAACAAAAATATGTGAAATAAAAAGCATAAATTTACATATAATGACTTGAATGAAATGAATGACGAAAGTCTTATGCAATTTACATACAATTACTTATACCTACATGAGGGGAGCTCACCTTACGAGCTGGGTATTCACCTCTTAAGTACACAAATGAAATACATGAATAAAATATTTACTCTACATTAGACCAGCTACGTAAGAATATATATATATATATATATATATATATATATATATATATATATATATATATTATATATATATATATATATATATATATATATATATATATATATTATATATATATATATATATATATATATATATATATATATATATATATATATATATATATATATATATATATATTATATATATATATATATATATATATATATATATATATTATATATATATATAATTTATTGATGGCGTCTAAATATCGAAGACAACATCTCTCCCTGTGGAAGAAAAACTCAATGTTCCAGGAAAGGAAAAGATAAAAACTGCCACTACATGGTTCCCCTTAATATTTAGTGTCGACACGTGTTCCGAGCGACATTTTTACGCGTAGAAGCACGTGAATATGTTGTTCAAACCACGTGTTAGCATTAGATTTTAAACAGGACAATAGAGTAAGTTTTAAGTTTTCATGAAACTTGACTAGAGAATTTCTTTTTTCCTCCAGAAAAAATGCTGTCTTAATAGTTAGGCGCTACTAAGATATGAAATGTTAATTTTAAGTATAAAATAACATCCAAAGAAGGAAATGCCAGTTTAATACACGTTATATTAACACTTGGAAACAAGAAATAAATATAAACAGGTAAAATATAGAAACTGTAAAATTATAATTCAAGATAAGACAATAATGAAAATCATGAAAAATTACTATAATAAAGAAGAGTACACATTTCTTATGAAATCGTATATAAAAACGAGGTAACTAGAAAATAAAATCTGATGCAAAATAGCAGTTTCTGTGATGAAATAAAAAAAAAATGACGAGCATTGTTCGTCTTCCTCACCAAGATCCTTCGCAAGGATGTATCATTCATCCCCACCTTGGGATTTATATAACATAGGCAGTATAGCTAAGTTGGAAAGTTTAGCTATCAAAGGTGAAGACCTAGAGATCTGAAGAGTGTTTTAGACATCAGGATAAATCCAAACAGGTGAACAGACATTACCCGAAGTGAACACGCGACTCTAATCACAAATCCTAACAGATGGGATGTAAGGATAAGCAGGGGAGTATCTGCATTTCCCTCGTATATCACAAATGGAGGGGAAGCAAATGGACGTGATTCCTCCCCTGTTCTCATACAGACAGTAAGGCTTTAGAGTGCCAGTGAGCAAATGATCCCTTCATTTGGTCTGAAGTCCGCTGCATTGGTTTATTCGCTCTATTTATGACAGTAGGATCAGACTATTCTTCTGAGTATACACTGACGCATATTGAATTTAAATATATACAGTATATGTAAATCAATAGAGAGAGAGAGAGAGAGAGAGAGAGAGAGAGAGAGAGAGAGAGAGAGAGAGAGAGAGAGAGAGAGAGAGAGAGAGAGAGAGCCTTATTGCCTTATTTTTTGTTTGGGTTCCCCCAGGTCCCTCAGTGTGAGGCACCTCGTATATCCACCAGAGAGTTGCTAATACATCTTCCAGTGTATTTTGCATCTTCCAGTCTTGGATGGTCTGGGATGCATCTTAGGTATTTATCGAGCTGATTTTTACACTCACTCCTGATATGTTTCTTAGATGAGCTGGCAGCACATTAAATAGTCGCTGCATTATCGATGCTGGTGCGTTGTGGATTAATGTCCTGTGCGCCTTTCTCAGTTTACCTGGAATGCTTTTTGGCACTATTAATCTACCTCGGCTTGCTCTTTCTGATACTTTAAGCTCCATGATGTTTTCAGCAATTCCTTCTATTTGCTTCCATGCTTGTATTATCATGTAGCGTTCTCTTCTCCTTTCTAGACTGTATAGTTTTAAAAATTGCAGTCTTTCCCAGTAATCAAGGTCCTTAACTTCTTCTATTCTAGCAGTATAGGACCTTTGTACACTCTCTATTTGCGCAATATCCTTTTGGTAGTGTGGGTACCATATCACATTGCAGTACTCGAGTGTACTACGCACATAAGTTTTGTAAAGCATAATCATGTGTTCAGCTTTTCTTGTTTTAAAGTGTCTGAATAACATTCCCATTTTTGCTTTACATTTAGCCAACAGTGTTGCTATTTGGTCGTTGCATAACATATTCCTATTTAAAATTACACCAAGGTCTTTAATTGCTTCCTTGTTTGTGATTGTCTCATTATTAGGTCCCTTGTATGCATACACCATTCCTTCTCTGTTTCCATAATTTATTGATTCAAATTTATCGGAGTTAAATACCATCCTATTTATCTCCGCCCATTCATATATTTTGTTTAGATCTCTTTGTAGTGAGTTCCTATCTTCATCACAAGTAATTTCTCTACTTATTCTTGTGTCATCGGCGAAACTTCTCACTACGGAGTTTTCAACATCACAGTCTATGTCTGAGATCATAATAACAAATAGCAGTGCAGCTAATACCGTACCTTGGGGCACACCAGATATTACCTGGGCTTCATCTGATTTCTCGTCATTTGCAACCACTATCTGTTTTCTGTTTTGCAGGAATTCTTTTACCCATTTTCCTATCTTTCCCACAATATTATGCTTTCTCATTTCTTTCTCCAATATGTTATGGTCTACCTTGTCAAAGGCTTTTGCAAAATCTAGATAGATCACATCTGTGTCTTTTTCATATATCATATTATTGTATATGTTTTCATAGTGAGCTATCAGTTGGGTCTGTGTACTTTTTCCAGGTACGAAACCGTGTTGACCCATATTAAACAAATTATTTTTGACCAAATGGTTCATTATTTTATTTTTTATTACCCTCTCATACACTTTCATAATATGTGATGTTAGACTAACAGGTCTATAATTGCTTGCCTCTAGTCTTGATCCACTTTTGAAGATAGGGGTTATATAAGCTAATTTATGTTTAACATATATCTCGCTCATATCTATACTCTGTCTTAGCAGTATTGCAAGTGGCTTCGCGATAGTGTTTGCAGTTTTTTTTAACAAAATCGCTGGAACTCCATCTGGTCCGGCTGCCGATCCATTTTTAATTTCGTTTATAGCCGTGACAATATCTGCTTCATTAATATCTATATCCGTTAGATATTCAACATTTTCTTCTCTCATTTCTGTTTCATTATTCTCATTCGCAATTCTTGGCTTGAACTCACTCTTATATTTTTCTGCTAATATGTTGCATATTTCGTTTTTTTCATTCGTTAGCCGTCCTTCAATTCTTAGAGGGCCTATTTCTATTCTCCTTTTATTTATCTTTTTTGCATAGGAGTAAAGTACTTTGGGGTTTCTTTTTATATTTTGAAGTGTCCTTTCTTCTAAGTCCCTTTTTTCATTTTCTTTCGACTGTATAATCTTTTGTTCTGCATTTTCTATCTTACATTTTATTTCCCTCATTTTCCACACATTTTTTTCTTTTGCAAGATTTTTCTTCCACTTTTTAATTTTCTGAAATAAGATCCTTCTGTCTCTTGGTATGCACGTCTTTTGTTTATTGTTTTTTTTTCGGTACATATTTTTCAACAATTTTCTCCAGTATTTTGTACAGTATATCCGTATTTACCTGTATATTATCACTTATAAATACATTTTTCCATTCTTTATCCAGTTCTTCATTTATTTCTGACCATTTTATATTCTTACTGTAAAAGTTATATTTTCCATATCCTTCCCAAAGTTTTGTGTTTTTATTAATTCTGTGATCACTTGCTTTGGAATGAACTATCAATTCTATGACATTGTGGTCTGAAATTCCCGTGTTATACACTATTATTTCTTTAACATAATTCACCTCATTCACAAATACTAGATCTAGGACATTTTCCTTTCTTGTTGGAATGTGGTTTATTTGTTGCATATTATGTTCTAATAGCATATCTTGAAGCTTTTCAAATTGCCTCTTATCTTCTGCGCTACTATTACTATCTTTTTTATATGTATACATACAACCACTTTCTTCTATCCGTTCTTTCCAATCCACGAAAGGAAAGTTAAAATCTCCGGATAGGAGTATATTCCAGTCTTTATGGTTTCTACATATACCATCTATTTTTTCTATTATTATGTCAAACTCCTTAGTGTTTGGGGGTCTGTAAACTACAATATTCATTAGTTTTTCAAATTCAAATTCTACCGCAATCAATTCACATTCTGTGTTGCTGTATTTTTCACATACTTTTCCTTGATTTATGTCTCTTCCATATATTGCGGTTCCCCCTTGATTCCTATTTTTTCTGTCTGATCTATAAGTTTGGAAACCCTTTATCTGGTCATCACTGCCAGTCTCTTGGGAATACCATGTTTCACTTATATTTAATATATCTATTTTTTCAATTTGGGTTAGTTCTTCTAAGAACTCTATTTTCCTTTTAGAGTTACTCGTGACTAAACCCTGTGCATTCATTACTATTATGGTTTGTGTTTCATCTCCATTATTTAATATTGGTAATAATATGGATTCTCCCATGCTTCCTTCCTGTTCTGATATGATGTTCTTTTCTTCATTTCCCGGAATTCTGCCATTAAAAAATCCAACTTTTCTATTATATTTGCTCTTTCGCCTTCATATTTATTTGTGTGTGTATACCTGCAACTGTCCCCATATCTGCACCAACCCCTGGCATTATAGATGCATTCTTTGTAGTTGGGTTCTACATGTGCCGGTTTAGGTTGAAAGGCCTCATATCTTGGGGCTCTTGGTTCAAAGCGCGGTATATACACGGCCTGCTTTTTTGTTTCTTTTTTTGTTTCTTTTTTGCTTTCATTTTTCTTTTCAGTTTGCTGAGTTTTCTTACTTTCATTCATGGTTGCAGGATGCATATATCGACATTTTTTGTTGTAAATGCATCCTTTTCCTTCTTTTAGGTTTTTGCATATTTTTGGATGGAGATCTCTGCATTCGTCTCCATATCCGTCTAAATACGCACATTTACCATATATTTCATAATTATGGCATATCTTTGGATGCTTGTAGTAGCATCTTTCGCCAAATCTGCAATTCCCTCTTTTCAGCATATTGCAGACTATATCCTTCTTTTCTATTTTTTCTTGTTCTTGCTCTTCCCTAAAATTATGTAGGTCCGGGTAGAGTCTCTTGGGTCTATTATTTGTTTCCATCTGGTAATTTATTTCTTCATAAGTATGTTGTTGGATGGCATCATAGGTTATATCAATGATTTCTTCTGCATCCTTACACATATCCTGTTCATTGTTCTCTTCTTCTTCTTTTTCTTCTTCTTCTTCTTCTGTTTCTTCTTCTTCCTCTTCTTTATCTTCAACTATTTGCAGATTTAGTCTCGACTTAATTATATTTTCTATCCAGACTAAGCATGTTGAGCAGAATACCTTTGTGTCTTTATTTTTTATTTTTGCTGTATTTCAGCACATGTGGGATGTGTTGGGACATGACAGGCATCACATTTTCTAATCAATTGTTGAGGATTATTAATGGAATACCATATCTTACATGTATTACACCATTTTGGCATTCTTTTTCCCATTGCATCAATCAGCATATTCACCATATTGGACTTCTTATTGTTCTTTGATGGAATGTGTTGATTGATGTAGACTTTCTTTATAAGTCTCTTTAACACTTGGATTTTCTTTGGAATTTCTTCTATTATTTTGCTGATGTTTTCCGCAGATTTGCTCCAGTTTATTGGATCATATTGTTTCAATATGTCTGCGAATATTCTTCCGTCACATTGGTTGACGTTACTAGTGACCTCTGTTATCAGACGGTCGAGCTCCTGTTTCGCCAACTCATGGAATTTATTTTTGCTGAGTCCAGCGATGTCTCTCCAAGCCTTGCCCGTGTTGTATATAGCCATCTTGATTAGATTTTTAGTAATTCACAAGATAACTATTCTATGCCGACGTTTTATCCCACTTCTCCGACCTCAAACTAATCACTGACTATTCACGAAAACTTGTAGCTATATTGCACTCGATAGCCTTTTGTTATCCGCGTTAAATCATGATATTTATAGGGCCGCAAAAGTTTAATCACTCACCGGCACACAGATACAAAACAGAGAGACGTGATTGCGCATCTTATATAATGAAAAGTATTTAAAGAAAAGGAAGCTTTTATGATTCTGAGATTAATCAAAAATGAAGTTTGTTTCACAGGCAACCACTTTACTTGTGAAATGTAACTTCTTGAATTCATTTTCAACTTAGGAGATACCTTATGTAGAATGGTAAAACTGTTTAATTCAAGAAACCCAATGTTATCTGTAATCCTATACTAAAGTCCACGTCCATGTCCCTCAAAATAAACAAATGACAATAGCAGATGAATAATAAGATCTGAAACCGAAGTAAATGTTGCGACTGCCCAGTAGATATTTGGTTAACGAACTTGGAGATTATAAGAAATAATATATATATATATATATATATATATATATATATATATATATATATATATATATATATATATATATATATATATATATATATACATACATACATACATACATACATATATATATATATATATATATATATATATATATATATATATATATATGTGTGTGTATATATATATATATATATATATATATATATATATACATATACAGTATATATGGTTATCCAATAAGCACTCATTTCTAAATTCTATCTGATTAGAACTTTGACCCAATAAAGTTTTTCATTGCAGCGAAGCTAATGTTTAGATTTCAAAGTCACTGAACTTTTTATAGTCAAATTCGTCGAAAAGGATTTTTCAAATTTCATTCTTACCACTAATGCTACACTAGTTATTGTATTACATTTATAAAGGAAATTAGAAAACATAAAAGGAGCAATTGCACAGAAACTTATAATGCGGAAAATTCATCTTTAAATCATCGTTTATATCATTTCCTTTATTCTTTTCTTCCTTTATCAATAGTTTTCGATATACTGAACATTATTGCCGTTTCGTAAGGGTAACTTCAAAGAAAAACTGAATCAAGAGTTGGATGAGCGGGTTTTAAGCAAAGAAACGAAAATGAAAGATAAGTAACAAAATTAATAATTTCACATATCATAAGATCACTTTTTTGTCTCCGGTGTAAAATTGAATGATTTCTTTCTTTGGCAAAAGTATACTGAACTGTGGTAATTTACAAGTCATTTCTAACATTTTTATTGTTAATCGGGATACCTTCTGAACTTTTAGCAATCTAAAAATTTTATATGTCAGGTTCAAACGACTTCTTTTATACTGCTGCGTTCTAAGAATGATTATCCTATGCTGTATTCGGATCATTTTCGGAACAATCTTATTCTTTATTTGATAGAAAAAAAATTTGTATTGTATGCATAACCTTTCCTTGATCACTGAAGCCTTTCAATGCATAAAGGATGCTCCTGAGCGCCGGATGGAGGAAACTCATAACGCTGTCGCACAATATCCTAGAGATCGACAATTTTTTCACGTGTGGAAAATAAGCTCTCTCTCCACTTAAACTACTGTATGACCATACGTAATAGCTACAGATGACTCATCAGGTAAACCTACGCCTTCATATATTACAGGAGCTGGAAAGTCGTTTACTTTTCAGTGGAAATTTTTTCAGCTGGGAATGTGGTTTGAATTCGAGCCCACTGTCTTTGGATTGGCTCTTGGTCTTTTAAACCAGACAATAAAATCAGGCGCAATTTAATATTTCTCACATTCCTCTATTCATTTAAAATTCTTTCCCAGATAGAAGCCTAACAACAAGATATTTGTAATAAGCATTCCGTTATCCTTTTTTTCTAATTAACCTAATTTTTAGAATTAAAACATGGAGTATGCGACTTAACAGCCAATCATCAAAAGTCAGGTACCAAAATAGCTGGTACATTTTAGGTAGCACGACAAAATGGCTTGTATTACAATAGCTAGTACCATAATAGATAGTATGAGAGAGTGGCTAGTATTATACTGTAATAGCTGGTGCCATTGTAAGATAGAAAAGTTAGTTGTATACTTCAGTTGGTACGAAAATAGCTTGGTACACAAAATTAACTATTTCATTAACATTAAGACTTTGAAACATCATAACTGTTCACTTATTAGAACAAACTATATATTTCACTCTTCACGATTATATTTAGTTTTTCAATTGTATCTTATGGTATGATGACAAAAATATCTCGGTAGTATTTCTACCTTCACAACGAATGTGATCAATTTTCAGACAGGAAGTGATTAGGTA
The DNA here is from genome assembly GCF_036898095.1 of Palaemon carinicauda. Classification (NCBI taxonomy): domain Eukaryota; kingdom Metazoa; phylum Arthropoda; class Malacostraca; order Decapoda; family Palaemonidae; genus Palaemon; species Palaemon carinicauda. Next base: position 19,143,051 of record NC_090727.1, on the reverse strand, counting down.
TATCGAAAGAACACAACAAAGAAAACCACGCAGAACTTGATATGTGTTGTTAAGGTCTATAGAGGAACAATAAAAACGCAGTTGAACTTCTTAGAAAATGTGGAAGAAATTCTGGACAAGAATAAAATCATGCTCCAGATCCTACACAGTTATTGAAAGAATAACTTAAGTAAAATTAACGAAGGAGAATCAAATTTTATTAAATGTTCCTCAAGTGAGAATCATTGATAGTACATTACAAGCCCTTAACGCCGAAGCAATGGTAAATGTTCCTAAAAAGTAAAGAATGATTTGTAATTACCTGGCATCATATCATCAGTGGTCATTTATGCAAATTCAAGTATTCTTAATTACCAATTAATAACTTTAAGATAAAAAACTAAAATAAAAACAGAAATGGATAAATAACTTAACAATGAAACTTTTAAAAATTAATATATCATTTAAAAAAAGTAAGAAGGATAGCTTCTAACATGAACTTGAAAACGGCACTGGCATCATAAAAAATGTCCCCTCCAAGAATCTTGGTGAGGATGTACCTGCCATCCTCACCACAAGCTTCAGACAGGAATTGTTCCCTGATACCCACAAGACTGAGACATTCAATAAGTAAATGCCTCACAGTCAGAGGAACCAAACAATCGTCACAAAATGGCTGGCACCTGCCAGTCATCAGGAACTCGTGGGTCAAACGAGTGAGGGCCAATTCTAAGGCGGCAAAGGACAGTCTCCCACCTTCTTGACATTCCCTAAAATAAAGTGCTACAAAAACGTATTCAAAGAAATCGGTGTATTGCTAATTATTAATTATTTTAATTATCAATTGTTAATTATTAACTATTATCAATTATTACTAATTATTATTATTTGTTATTTATTATTTATTTGTTACTTATTAATCATCATCATCATCACCATCATCATGATTATTATTATTGTTATTATTATTATTATTATTATTATTATTATTATTATTATTACTAGCTAAGCTCTAACCCGACTTGGAAAAGCAGGATGCTATATGCCCAAGGGCTCCAAAAGGAAAAAATAGCCCAGCGAGTGAAGGAAATAAACCGCAAGAGAAGTAATAAAAAATTAAATTAACATATTTTAAGAACAGTAACAAAATTAAAATAGATCTTTCATAAATTGATATTTTGTCACACTAGTTAAAACTTTAGCACCAGCTATGTCGGAACTAGGTCTTGTGGGTACCGCAAAATAAACTTCATATCTGTTCTCCTTTTAAACATAAATGCAGTCTATTTACCTTCCAATACCTCCAAAGATCTTTATCGTAGTTTCTTAAGCCCTCTTAATCATATGTATATAAAAGACCCGAATGGAAAATACATAAATTGGCTTAGTGTCATTATCTTTTTTTTTAATATCCTTTCTTGCTTCTAAAATGTGAACTTCTGATGACAGAATTTTATCATTGTAATTCGAAACTCTGCCAAATCGGCATTTGTCTCGAACATGATAAGGTGTAATTCCTGTATTTTGAGGGCTTCCTCTGTAACAAAGAGTCAATTTTCTATTAGACATTTTTAAAACCAACAAATTCTCGATTGAGATAAAACTTGGGAAGAGTTGACCAAGTGTTGTTTCTTTGTATTATCCAAGATATCGTTTTCGTCTGCGTTACACCCAAATTACATCGCTTGCTTTCCTCTAAACCTCCATTATCACGGCCTTTTCTTCGGTATGTCAGTAAAGAAGTCGCGATAAACCATAAGTACGACGATAACCATTCCAGAATATCAGCTGACTCAATAGATCACCTCAAACTGAAGAATCAGCGTCGTCCTCATGAGGATCCTTTCATTCGGAATTGATTTAAACAACCAGGCCATGTTCTCGTTTGCTTTTTTGGTGCGTCAGCGTCACATTGTTGCTTCCCGAATTTATTCCATTTGTGTCAAAGGAGTTACATAATAGAGGAAGAATTTAACGAGAAATAAAAAGCTGACGAAATAAGCAAAGAACACGATATCCCCTGTTAAAGGGAAAATAACGCTGAGGAAAAAAAATAGGTAATTTTCTTTTCGCGGTTTACCTTGAAATTGATTTTAAAATAAGTGTCTACAGTATGTTATTCAGCCAGATATATTTTCAAAAGAAAATATTTTTTTTTTTCGCCAGAATCTGATCGTCTCTTTCGTTTTTTAAACAAATAATAAATAATTATACAGCTTTAGCTGGGCTGAAAATACAATCTTGCAAGATGAGTTTAAATTTGTTGGTATTTATCAAAAGAATTCACAGTTGAAATGAAAGGCTTATACTTTTTAACAGTGCTTACGATCCAAGTAACTTGTAATCGGGAAAGTATTCTCGTAATTATTCCCACAGTTTCCAAAATTCTAAAGTAAACAATCAAAGTAAAGGTTCCATGTGATTCAGTCAACTAAAATGTGTTACTGAAGCTTCAACATCTATTTCTGATCCATCATTCAATCTGATTGGGATTCATCTCCAGGGATTTAGCAACCATTCAGCTCCACTTCTCCGTGCTTTTTCATCTTACTTTCCAAAATGAGTTGATTCAGGGGGAATCAAACGCTTTCGGAAAACATATTTTTATTTCTCATTTTTTTTTCTTATGTGAATTTGTGGTATTAGAAAGTGAATACATGCTTTTAAAGATTCAAGTAAAATAAGTTTATTCAGTTGTAGGCTGTAAAAAAAAAACCTGTTGAGATAAAGCTTAAACTATCAAAGGAACAAGTTGAAAGATTGAGAAAAGACGTATGAGGGGCATATCAGGAGTTTCAGCACAAGAAATAAACAGTTGTCTGTTATGTGGGATTATGAAGTTGCTTGATATCGGGAAGCTTTCACATTTGTTACAAGTCGGTATTCATGCAGAACTGTAAAATGGGAAGTTTTCGCGTGGATAAGTTTTGCCAAGATCTGTTCGGTACTAACTTGAACTCAAGCTGAAAGGTGATAAGACATACATTTCCTCAGCAATTTTAATATGTTTGTTACCATTTCTTAACATGGCTCACATTTTTACAAGGTTTCCTTGAAATGGATATACAAGATAAATCTTTTTCTGTTAGTATTTTCCCAACGATTTCGTTGAAAAAATTATTTATCTAGATGACAAGATTTTGTTCACCTTCTTTAATTAATTTGATTATATTGGCTTTTAAAATTCAAGCCAGAGGCCAGGCACTAGGATCGGTCATGCCATGATCCGGGGCTTCAATTTGGTATCATTGCAATTTGATTTGCGTTAATGTTGTTCTTGAAATGTCATTGTTAGTTTAATTTAGCTCCACTTGGAGGTGTTTCTTCTGCAACAACACCTTTATAAAAAGTTCAAACCTTTCGTCTTATTCATCAAAAGTTAGTCGCTCATTTGCTGGTTAAATGTATGAAAATATTACTTAACTTATTGTCACAGTAAATTCTTAGTTTTTTGATGCTCATGTCCTAAGGAAATTTAAGTTGATAAAGCCCTGATATGCCGTAAAACGAGGAAATGTAATAGAAACGAAGAAGATCAAAGAGAATATGTGGAGGGGAAATGAATGAGATAATCAAAAAGGGCGTAAGGTAGGCCAGGAGAGGGTAAGGGAATGTGATAAAAACGGCTAGACATTATTCAGTAGGACAATTAATTAAACAAAGATGAAGTATGACGTTGAATATTTAGGATTACGACAATTAAAGTGACGAGGGAATAAGAGCAACGACATGAATGAGAGAGAATTACATTTATAGAGAATTGATATGAAATAAAGTGTGGTTGAAACAACTGAAGGAAGCTATCTGGTGTCATATATGACATGAAAGTCTCCATAAGTTGAAAGGGCAGAGTGCAAAAGGCAGTTGTCAGACCAACAATGGCATATGGATTGGAAGCAGCACCACTAAAGAAAATTAGAGGGAAGAAAGGTGGACGTAACTGAAATGAGGATGCTTACGTGCATGAGTGGAGTAACCAGAATGAACAGGATTAGAAATGAACATATTATGAGTACGGTAAAGGTCATTGAACCATCAAAGAAAGTGTAAGTAGCTAATTCAAGCTGTTATGATCATCTGATGAGAAGACAAGCTCAGCACGCGGCAAGAGAAGTGATGGCCTTGGAGGTGGATTGAATACAAAGGATAAGAAGACTCAAGATGATATGAGAAAGGAGTATAGGGAGAAATGACACAGGGCAGAGGTAGATGGAAAAACTCATTAAAAGTGACCCCGAATAAGGGTGAAGCTGGGAAGGAAGTATAAAATAAAGGACTAAAGCTATGAAAATGTTTAAGACCGCGCAATTTAATAAAATGTTTTAGAACTAATAAGATAAATGAAGTTTTTCTATGATATAATAATTAAAATAGATGTGCCGAATGAAAAAAAATCAGAAAAACACACACGGTAACCGACGGCAGAAATTTAATGGAACCTTAATTGGACTGAAAAAGAAATTAAGCAGTTATATTGATAAATTGACCCAATTTCGTATTATCAATTTAATGTCTCACTAATCCTCTTCTGGTTATTACCTGTTCCACTATATCTAAACTTGTGTTTTATCACCAGCCATGCGTTTTAGAGCACCCACGAAAACATATCGAGTGAAGCCATCATAATGGGGTCTTCACTTTTATTATTATTATTATCATTATTATTAATCATCATCATCATCATCATTACTATTATTATTATTATTATCATCATCATTGTTATTATTATTTGCTAAGCTACAACTCTAGTTGGAAAAGCAGGATGCTGTAAGCCCAAGGGCTCCAACAGTGAAAATAGCTCTGTGAGGAGAGGATATAAGGAAATAAACTACAAGAGAAGTTTAAGAACAATAACATTAAAATAAATCTTTCATATATAAACTATAATAACTTCAAAAAACAAGATGGAATAGTGCCAGAGTGTACCCCCTCAAGCAAGAGCTCTCTAAAGCAGGCCATACACGCAGAGGATTGGCGCCCTGATTTGATCGGGAATCCTTAACATTGGCCTTGAACGTGTATAGGGGGTAAACAGGACAATCCGGTGTAAAGGTTTCAAGTTATCCCCAGTTTCAAGCTAACCCCCGGTAATTTGAAACTGGTTTCAGATTATCAGGGAGGTAGTTTGAAACCGGTTTCAAGCAACCCCCTCATCGGAATAAAAAATTATTTATATGACAGTACATATATGCATCATGTATTTATTGCTGCGCAAAAAACGAGGGGGCAGCTTGAAATCAGGGGGGGTTGCCTGAAACTGGTTTCAAATTACCCCCGGGGGTAGCTTGAAACCGGTTTCAAATGACCCAAGGGTAGCCTGAAACCGGTTTCAAACTACCGGGGGTAAGATTTGGAGGGGGTAATTTGAAACCGCTACACCGGCGCGATTAGCCATTCCTCTCATCCTGTCGGCGTGTTTGACCGGACAGACCAATCCAGTCGCGATTGACAGTATGACCTCCCAGTCTCGTGCGTGTGTAGGCACGGTCTAGCATGCTGACGGGGTTGACTCGCCTATTTTGACAGTACAGTATTCCCAAGGCCAATATTGGCCTTGAGTATTCCATACCTCGTCCCTTGATCGGAGCACTCTTTATATTTTAAAGATAAACTGATTGCATTTCACAAGTTTGTAGTATTATGCATTTCATTGTTCTTTATCTTAGGGTTTCCCCTGACATTTTCATTCACCAAGTTATTTCCTTAAATTTCCTCTCCTTTTTTACAGTATACTTTATCTTTAATACCACACAGTAGTCTGCCTTATTCGTGCAATAGTATCTTGTATTCTGATAATAAACAGATACTGAAACAGACAGAAAAAAACATTAATATTCTGGTTAAGGTTTATGAATTCTCTTCATGGGTTAAGTGAAGGTGTAAAATAAGGATAAAAGGATAAATTAAGTAGCTACTGATAATTCTATTAACATGTGTATATCTCTCTCACATTTTTTCTCTGCTTATATACACGCAATTGTTTTCAAATTTCAATAAATCAACGCGGAACCAAGTACGCTTAATTAAAAGTGCAGTAGTGCTTCAGCATGAGATAATCTCCAGAAAGGTCTAAAAATCCATTTAGTATATTCCTCTCAGGAGACACTTGGACTCTCGGATTAATGGGGATAAACGGAAGGGATAATCCTATAATGACTTCAAGAGAAATAAGTACATTAATACCGTAGCGGACAAATCACCACCACGTAGGAGCCGACAGAGAATGCCTTTCAGGTTCCTTCATCTGTCCTATAGTACGTCTACAGTCAATTATGCATGATTTTTTTTTTTATTTTTTTATTTTTTTTTTTTGGGGGGGGGGGGGGCAAATTAAAGCTTCATGTATAAGCACTGAGGCACTTAAGACTTTTCTTTGCGTCAGATTTTCCAGATTACATGGGATTACAAACCCGATTAGTTATGAGATAGTTTGTCTAATAGTAAACTTTCAGGAAACATATTTTGAAATTTTTTCAAGCAATCCATCATGCAAGTTGTTCGAAATCTTTCAATTTCATAAAATCTTTTAAGGACGCAATCATATTTTTTCCTATTGCTGTACCTTCATATTGGGAGGAGAAGTCATGCCAAAGTGTTATTGCATATCCATGAAGCATAAGCCGCACTGCCGGAAGGGAATTGGTTAATTGACATAGCAAGAGATGGTACTATCCTAAGTAACAGTGCGAAACTGTGGTATAAAAAAATATTGCACTGCAGGATTTTTATTAATCTACAAATGCATTTACTATATACGAAATATATGTATATAAAAAATCATATTTTCCAGAGAGCGCTATTTAATTCATCTTAACATCAAGCAAAAAGAATTGTGATAAACTTGTCCGGTAAAAAAAAAATCAACAAAAATAGAACTAAACATCAGGGTTTTTGTTGTCAATAATTAGGAGTCTCTTTCAAACAAGGAAACTTTAGAAGTGAAAAACATATGAGATATTTAGTCAACAAAAATATAAAAGTTCATTTCATTAAGTGTTTTACATACATAATATATTTTATATGTAAGCACCGTAAATAAGCTTTCGTGGAAACAATTAAAAAGAGGTTCCCTTTCGACCAGTATTCTGTTTTATGCGTCCCTCCCATCCGGTCTGAACACGCAATTACTTGCAAAAGCATTAAACGAATTAATGAATTATAAAAAGCAACCTTTAATTAAATGTTTGGAATTTTTCTATCTACATAGAAATGTAATGTAATTTGAGACTGGGGAGAAATTCCAATGGAGCAAATAACAATGAATTACATTAACATAAAAGCAACCCCATTTTAAGCGAATTTTGAAAAATTCGGTCTACATACACGCGATATATATATACATATATACATACACACATACACACACACACACACACACATATATATATATATATATATATATATATATATATATATACACATATACATAAAACAAATGATTCCCCCGAAGAATGGAGAGATGAATACTATGAAGAACTGCAGAGTGTAATAGATGAGATCCCAGAGAGAGAGAGACAGAGAGAGATATGAATGATTGAGACTGCCGACTTCAATGCTAAAGTTGTAAGGAATAATCAAAGGATACAGAATGTGATGGGTGTCGCTGAAAATTAAAATGGAGCACATTTCATAAGATTCTGTTCAACATAGAATTTTGTAATATGAAGTATTCTCTACCAGCACAAGGACATCCAAAAATATTTATGGACTTCGCCAATGGTAAATACAAAAATCAAATGGATCACATTGCCATTAATAATGAGAGAAGGAGGACTCTGATAAATGTAAGAAGCTATAGAGGTTGCAGATATTGGTAGTGATCAACCAGCTCCTCATTGCCACACTGAAATTAAAACTAAAAGCACCCAATAGAATTGCTGATAGAATACCTAGGTTTGGTCAAACTAAGCTTCAGAAAGAACTCAGAGAAACATTTGCAATTGAATAGTGGGGTTAACAGAAAAGCCAGGAATGTCGGGAGAGAGTATTTGACAGTAAAGCAGACGAGGCTGACAAAGCTATGAATTCAGGGAGCGGCTATGGTGTAAGAATCGCTCATAGAATTATTAATGAAATCTATACTTGGGCCAAGAAGAAGCGTATACCCATAAAAAAAGAGATGGAACTATTATAACAACAGAAGATGAAGAAAGACAACGTTGGACGAGCACTTTAATGAAGTTATGAACAGGAGATACTAAGGGAATAATTTGACTGATATACCTGAAGCTGATGAAGACCTTGATGTGCCCATGAATGAATTCAGTATGTTTTGAAGTCGAAACTATGGATATGATGGAATAACTGTTGAGATGATACGCACTGAAAATGAAGTGACCCCCAGAATACTTAAAAGATTATTTTGAGGATGTGGCAATAAGAGGCAAAACCTGATGAATGGGAGTTACTATGCATTTCAGACCCTGTGTTATACTGTTTTTCGCAAATATCTTCTATACAAACAACGGGATCAATGTGACATTTTGGCACAGTTTCTTTGACACAGTCCGCTAATTTATGACACTACACTACGATGCTAAGTGTGATTCATTAATGAACTTACTCTTGGCTTTCCAGAATAAGTTGGCGAGAGGCGAGTAGGCATTCGGACAATGGATCTCCGTGACGTAGGTGTGACGCGTATAACAAGCTCTCTCTCTCTCTCTCTCTCTCTCTCTCTCTCTCTCTCTCTCTCTCTCTCTCTCTCTCTCTCTCTCTCTCTCTCTCATGGATACAATTCCCACCTTTATCCATATAAAAAATAAGGTCAAACCATCGTAATATTTAGGATCTATGATCTCCAGTACAGGGCCTTTAGAGTTAGAGTTTAGAGTTTAGTGAGATTGAAAAAAGCAAATCAGACAATGGTTAGATTAAGTAAAATTTGGAAATCAAATTGCCTGAAATTACATATAAAAATCAGACTATACATCAGTTTAGTGAGATCGGTATTACTACTGTATATGGGCATGAATCATGGTATAACAATGAAGCAATCACCAATAGATTTAGTAGAGTAGAGAACAAAGCCCTCAGAAGGATATTGGCAGTTAAATGGCTGGACAGGATTAGAAATGAAACTTTAAGAGAGACTACGGGAGTGCTATATGTGGATGAGATCATGATGAAGGATAGTTGGAGATGGTTTGGGCATGCTCTTCGTACTCTCCAAGATAGATAAGTTTACCAAACGTTTAGCTGGACTCCACAAGGCACTAGAAGAGTTGGAAGACGCAGGCCTACATGGCTGAGGACTATGAAGCGTGAAGTAGGAGATGATGAATGGAGAAGTATAGAATTAAAAGCAAAAGATACAGACGACTGGCGAAATAGGCATAGGAGGAGATAATGGTGATGATGATATATATACGCACACACACACTTATGAATATATATATAACTAAGACAAGAGCCAGCACCTTTGTTCCTCTATTGTTATTATTATTATTATTATTATTATTATTATTATTATTGGCTAAGCTACAACCCTGCCTGGAAAATCAAAATACTATAAGCGCAATGGCTCCAACATGGAAAAATATCCCAATAAAGAAAGGAAACAAGGAAATGAACTACAAAGAAGTAAGGGGCAATCAAAATACAATATCTTAAGAACAGTACAGCATTAATTTAGATCTTTCATATACTGTTTACACTATAAAAACTTAAAAAACCAGAAGAAGTGAAATAAGATATAATAGTGTGGCCTAGTGTATCCTCAAGCAAGAGAAATCTATCCCAAGATAGTGGAAGACAATTGTACAGAGGCTATGGCACTACCCAAGACTAGAGAACAATGGTCTGATTTTGGATTATAATTCTCCTAGAAGAGCTGCTTACCATAGCTAAAGTCTCTTTTCTACCCTTACCAATGGGAAAGTAGTCACTGAACAATTACAGTCTAGAAGTTAACCCCTTAAGCGCAAAAGAATTGTTTGGTAATCTCAGTGTTGGCAGGTGGGTGTATGAGGACAGGAGAATGTGGAAAGAATAGACCGGAGTATTCGGTGTATGTATAGGCAAAAGAAAGCGACCCGTAACCAGAGAGAGGTTCTGGCCAGTCAAAGGACCCAATAACTCTTAGTAGGCCAAGGACAGTGGCCTTTCAACATCCAGATATTTACTAGCAAAGTGTGTTCAACTATATACAGCTCATTTAAAATACTAGATGTGACTCTTGATTGCACATTTACTTTTGAGAAAAACCTTCCGTGTTCATTTTTCAGCTGTACAAAAAAATG
>NC_090727.1:19110331-19127831 GCF_036898095.1 Palaemon carinicauda | reverse complement strand
TTACAAGGGTAGTGATGAACATGGTTTCAGGGACTCCTGCTTTTAAATATACCAATATTTACTTCAACCCTTCGACAAAAGTACTGCCCAATGAATCTGCGTAAAACAGCTGTTTGGTTTCCGAAAGAATTTCCCCAAGCATATCCTCTTGGAACTAGTCTCTAGGAAATCGAAAGTTATTAAAACACGTACCCTAGTGTAATAAATATAAAATCTTTAATGTTAGAATTCTCAAGGGTTTAGCTGTGCACATTTATTCCTTTTGACCAGGGTTCACTATAATTATTTCTGATATTGTTCGTTTAGTCTGGACTTCTATTGTGCGATAAACTTGAAGGGGAGTAAAATGAAAACAAAATATAATAATGGTAAAATATACTAGACGACGATCCAACCAAATCTCAAGACAGTTTTGTTAAACATAATACCATTTGGCATATTGATATTCACCTTAAAAACTATCTTTCATTATCATACAGCAAGAAGGTTAAAGTTGTATTTTTCAAAAGAAAATTTTTTAATATTTCTAAGTATCTAACTATGAGATAAATTTCAGCAATTCTCAGTTAAGGAAGAACGAGTAGGCAAGTGAAGGTTAAATAAATAGAAACCGATAAAAAAGATTAGATGAATATATATTGCAACTGGAATGTGCCCTTTTTCCACAAAATATTGATTTCACGATTCATTCATTTCAGGAACATGGAAGTAACATTAATGTTATTTTTCATTTATTTTCATAAAAAAAATATCATTTACATATAAAAATATCAGCTTACAATTAACCTTAATTTGAAAATCATATTTTTCATGGAGATAATCTTGTCAAAAAAAAAAAAAAAAAAAAAAAAACGGAAAAAATGTTAAGTAATTAAGATTGCGTATTAGACGTTTTAAGGTTTTGTTAAATTAGGAACTTATTTATTACACTATTTATTATTTTTCTTTCATTTACAGTAACAAACTTACGTTAAGGTTATTTTCATATTGCTATTTCAAAATAACAACTAAATTAATAAAAGCAACCTCGGCGTTGGAAAAAATAACAACAGCAATAAAAATATGGAAATGTGCCGATTCTTTTCTTCTTAGGTTTCAGGTAGTTCACAAGAGGCAGAGTTTTTAAAGTTCTGCTCTCTTTGTACTTTTCGCTTTGAAAACGACAAAGGGAGACAGAGGGAGAATGAAAAAGGAAGGTAGCCCTCCCCGCTTTTTATGTGAAGTATCCTCACAGAAGTGGCCCCTAATTCTTACAGTAACGCTAAAACCTTACGTCATCTAAATCAATACCTAGACTGATCTCTAGAAACATTACCCGGAAATTAAGAAGTTCTCTAATATTAATCTCTACTTACATAGGGGTTGTAATTCAGATAAAATTCTCAACTAGAAAAAGCTTGTTAGGTCCTGGGTCACTCTTACTAAACAATAATTTTGTTGATTAAAATTTTTGCACAATTCTTATTGTATGTATTGAAGGTTTCTTACAGCATACCATAATGATACATTGGTATATTAACGCTTAAAAGTATTACGTCAAAAAAGATGTTTGTCTATTAACATCCCAGGACGCTTGAAAATAACCCGGGGTGTTTTTCTCTATTATGACCCCATTTTACCTTACTTAAACATTTCACTCAAACGTATCGTTAATTGCTGTTAAAAACCTGAAGCTATTATTGATAGCTCTACGAAGGTCTCTCTCTCTCTCTCTCTCTCTCTCTCTCTCTCTCTCTCTCTCTCTCTCTCTCTCGAATGTTTTTATCTCCATTTCAAATATCTCGTTTTTTAGCAATTGGAAGAAATAAAAGAATAGGTAATCGAAAGCTTATTACATAGGTACTGTTTCTTGTAATCTTAAGCAACACTATTTAGAAATAAGGGGAGAAATGCATCGAGTTATATTATATTTGGAGAAATACAGTAGGTGAGATAAGTGGTTTTGTACTGAGGGTGTTTTGCTTTGAAAATTTTTAAACTAATTAAAAAATAAGTAAAAATTTGAAAACATTAAGAGAAGATATCAGAGGTACCATCATTCTGTTATCATATAACACTGAAAACCCCAGTGCTTTTTCAAACCGGATTGCTATCTAGCCTTTACCGGATCCATTTCTGATTCCGTGTTTTTCTCCATAGAATCAGTGCTACACCATCCATTGAAATATTCTGTTACCCGACATATTAGCCAAGTAAGTTTACTAAAGAAATTCCTACATTTCGTAAGAAAATATCTCATTATACCGATAAGCCTCGACGAGAGAGAGAGAGAGAGAGAGAGAGAGAGAGAGAGAGAGAGAGAGAGAGAGAGAGAGAGAGAGGGGGGGGGGGGGTTCTATACTTGAGGGTAAAGATTAGGCTTGATTCTTAAAAACAATCATGGTGCTTTTGTTGACTTGAATAGATAACTCTATCTACTAATATCAAATGTAAAAAGTGAATTTTAGCAAGCAAGGTCCAGAAAAGTAGTAGAGATAATTGCGAAACATGTGAATCGTGACACCATTAGTAGAAAAGTCGTACCAATATGTGACGACTTTCACAGTCAATAAACGGACGTAAACTATTGCAGTTGAAAAATTATGAAACCTCATATTAACGTTAATTTTTTTCAGTGATGTGCCATAATTTTTTAATAAAATCGACAAAACATTGAGTGTGATGGCACTTCTTGGGATTTTCCCTCTTTTTCCATCTATGTTTCTGCAATGCCATGTTTTATTTTGACCATACTGAAAGTTGAATGTATTTCTCTAGTGTGGATCGTAGGTTTGATTAAAACAAAGTTTCTGTTAGTATCAACATACACATTCCAAGTAGTTAAAGTCACAGAAACAAATTACGAAAACAACTTAATACCATGCATCTCTTTTTGTATATATTTCATTATTGTTCTGAACGCTATAGGTGCAAATGAAAACAATATAAATATAATGCTCTACTGCATTTTGTATAGAGATTACATCCACCATAATGTGAAATAAGCTCAGGTTGGATACCTTGTAGGATTTACGCCTGGAACTTGCCATAACAAAAATAGTTCAAACATTCTTTTGCTAATGGGCATCCAAGGAAAGGTTTAAGCAAATTACGTATAGTTTGTCACATTACCTTTGAAGTCAAATATCCTCAGCATATTTCTTACTTTATTTAGTCCCTTTTGGAAAACTAGGTAATCAAGCGACAATTCCCCATATAATGTATGCGTATGTAATTGTATACAAATATGTGTGACCACATGTGTGTGATGAGCGCGTGTGAGCTAGGGAAGGCTCTAAGTCCCATCTTCACGGCAGAATGAAAACTTTATTATATACACATTTTAAAATTGCTAAGATATACCACCTAGCACGGTATATATATATATATATATATATATATATATATATATATATATATATATATATATATATATATATATATATATATATATAGGAGAGAGAGAGAGAGAGAGAGAGAGAGAGAGAGAGAGAGAGAGAGAGAGAGAGAGAGAGAGAGAGAGAGAGACGGCTAAATTTTTAGATAGATATGCTCTCACACAAATTCAACCCCTCCCAATCCTTCTCTCCCTCTCCGAGCCTAGGGAAGGGGAGAGATCGAGTAGATATATGTCTGGCAATGCCACTGAGCGTAACCGGATATATATATATATATATATATATATATATATATATATATATATATATATATATATATATATATATATATATATATATATATATGGTCTTTATCATATCAAGTAAGAGAAATACTAAACGTTTGCTGTTAATCTATTTGGGTGATTCCTGAACTATTTGACATCGTCCTTAAGAAACGAGATTTGCATAGTTTCAGCGATGTTTGTTGTAAGAACTCTTGTTAAGCAATATTTCTCTTCTCGCTACGTTTAAATACATCAATGTTTACCCACCGTTTTTACAGCAATTTCATTGCAAATTTACTAAAAGGTTTTGTGTTTGAATAAGTGAGGTAAGACCTCGTCTTGACCTCAATATTACTGCGTTGCATGATTGTTCCGCAGAGCATATTTCAACAGTGAGCGATTTTCATGAACCTAGATTTACAAGGAATTTGTAAATGAATGAGTAATTCACATAGAAATGTCATCTGATCTAATATTTACATAAATCAGCAGTCAAACAGGGAATTGGATGGTTTTACAAATTGGCAATCCTGAAAAATTCTGTCATCCTTTAAATATCATATTGCAATCCCAGAACAAAATAAACCCTATTACCATACCAGGTATAGTTACGTTAGGATACAATACCGAAAAACATGATTCTTTTCTTAACAACACTTGTCTACTGCAGCTTCTCTTTTCAGATCGTATGGGCTGCGATCAAGAATCACATTACTTTGTTTCTCCGGGTTGTGTTGTTAGGAAATGGGTCATCAAAATATGACCATGATTTATAACAACACCCTTAATATTGATACTTTCTAGTCCCTCTTGTAGCTTGACCTCCAACCCCATAACTAAATCCCCTTATTATTTTATTTTCCTTGTGTGTATACAATTCAACACTAGTTTGAGTACTAAAAATATATTTTCATTATACTTTCATGTCCAGTCATAAGCAGGCTTTACTTCTCAGGGAAGCTATTTTAGGACCACCTGGTTTCCTAATGAATGAAAAAATCCAAAATAAAACATACCATTGTAGTTTTATATTGGGGTTTTCTGCCAAATACAATTTGTAACCAAGTTTCATTAGTATTTCCTATTTCTTGTTAATGAAATAAAAAAGGTAAGTGTGAAAATGAAAAAGAAAGAGAAAGCAATTAGAGTAAAAGAGGAACTATCGCAGCGTTTCTTCTATCTAGTAGAAAACTTTCCAGAATTGCTGTCTTAATGGAAAAGATTTTTTTCCTCTTTACCCCACATTATGGAAAGATATTTTTCTGTTAGCCTAAAAGTTTATGCTAATTTCCGTTTCTAGTTTCTACGGTATAGTGTTCTTGACAGGTGGGGTTTATTATGGCCTAGGTAATGGGCTAAATAACGTTTTGCCATTTATTTAATCCTTTTTTTTATTATTATTTCAGAACACATTTATTCTATTTTTGTATTAAAAGCAATTGTATAATTTGTAAGTCATTTATCAATATTTATGCATATTGAAATTTTTCATTAGTACTACTACTATACTACTATAATAATAATAATAATAATAATAATAATAATAATAATAATAATAATAATCTAAGAAACTGCAATAGATGTGGCATTTACGGAGTGTCATCTCTGTTAATGCCACAAAGTCTCGGCATTTAGAAAACTCCAATATTTTTAACGTTATCCACTAACTCTATAATCACGTACGTGAAGTATTTTCATAACCTCTTCACTTAATTACACATACGCTTTGATGTTTACGCGAAGCATGTTTCACTTCAACACTCACATTTCTACTTTTTCAAAGTTTGGAGGAGGGAGAAAAAAAAAAGGAAGAAGAAGAAAAAGAAGAAGAAGAAGAAGGGGGGGGGACAATTTCTGCTACTGTTATGTAAATTGCCCCCTTACGTGAGATAGTAGTTATTTATATAAATGTTCTACCATGGCTTAATTGGTATGCAAAGTATTTTTTTTCCATATTTTTACAGTATTTCTTGAATATTCAAATAATTCACATGGTAAAATATTTTAGATACAGTCGAATGCTCCAGAGAAGGTGACGCTTACGCTAAACATTTATATTTAATCACATTGTTTAGTAAGTAAACGAATGCGCTGTGCCTTAATTGAAATCGCAAAATTTCATGCAAATACTGGCTTAATTGGCTGACATTTTCACTCGAATGAATGATCTGAGTGTCTCTCTCTTCAAGGGAAAGAGATAACATATTGAAATGTTGCGAAAAGTTGAATGTTTTCATCAAAGGAAAGTTGCCTCTTTGGCCTAGACGGGTGGAAAGAGATAATCTTTCAAATTTTCCATGATTTGAGAACAATAGATCTATAATTCCTAGTGTGTGTGAAAACATTGTGGCTCGTGTGGAAATGCTGTGAAAATAATCTGATAGCTATTTTGCAGCTGCAAAACTGAAAAATTTCGGATAATAGACCGTGAATCCATATTCCTACAATTTGGATAAAACGTCGGATGATGACGAGCTGAAGGAAGATCTTATTGATTTGCGGAAAAATCGTGCTCTTGAAATGCAAATTGAAAGCAATGAATATGCATCGACGACTTTGTGAAAATGCACTAGGTGTCCTTATCCCATTTACAACGCATGTCTACTGTGAGTCTGGATTTAGTTCTCTTTTGTCAATCTGGACCAAATCTAGAAATCGTATGAATACACAGCCACACATGCGGATCGCTATCAGCAACAGAGTACCACGTTTTGACAAAATCATAGCCAAGAAACAGGGGGGAAAAAGGTAATTAGATTTAAATTCTACTTTTTTAAATTTTAGTTTTTTAATGTAAATGTTCCGAATTTTTAAATTATTCAGGTTATAATTATATTAAACAAAAAGCTTAATTTTTGTGTACTATTAGTTCGTATTTAAGTTTGTTATAAACCTTTTCTTTTTTCTTCCATTCAATATCATTTTAGAATTTGCTTAAATATATATAATATATATATAATATATATATATATATATATATATATATATATATATATATATATATATATATATATATATATATTCAATTTAGTATAAATTGCTTTCTTCATCTTCATATGAGATATTAATTTTTTGTATATAACGTATATAAGAGTCAAGTCAAATCCTGAGGAAGGTTGGGTAAATACTTTTTTAGGTTTTTCATGGAAAAATATTGCTTTCATTATTGTGTCTCTTTTCGGGGAGGTGCTTTCGGGGATTAAAAACAGAAAAGTTTTCTTTCTTCTCTTAACTGAGAAAGAACATAACTTTTGCTACCCGGAAGGATGTGGCTTTTCTTGATGAGCAGAGTTTTTCATCATGCAGAATATATCATAAGGATAATGCCATTACCTAAATTTATTCCTCTCCTGAATTTTATCACTTCTAAAGGAGCTTTACTTAGTCATGAGTGTGAAGATTTTATTCCATTAGAGCTGATAAGTACCGTTTTACCTCAGTCTTTCTGTTACACTAAACATTATATCTAGCGGAGGACATTTTGTTGTTTCACTTTACAATTCATATATAACTGGCAATTATCGAAATCATAATCAGTTAATGACGAACGCATATTATGTTACATCAATCTAGTTTATCCAAAGGTAATACAACTTAAAACATCGAGAAATTATCAAAATCCAAAATTATACTTTTTTATCAAAGCTTCTTTTTCATTCACCTCTTCCATCTTATGATTGATTAATAAGTTAATAATATTCCATTACAAGTGCTGTAAAGAATTATCATAAATATATGCGTCATAATCCATCTTTGTTTATACACTGAAACAATGTATTTATATAAGTATAGAGGTTCCAGATTAATGTTAATACCAAAAAGCCTTATATCTTTATTTCCTGGTATTAATTCTACCTCACCAGAAAATAAGGATAAGTGCTAGGGCATCAACATAGAAAATAGTCCAGTGAGGAAATGAAGTATGAAAACAGTTAGAATAGTGTGTCTGAGTTTACCCTCAAGCAAGAGTTTATGAAGAACAAAAGAATTCGGTTTTCTGGTACTCCTGACTTTTTTGATTTTCTAAATTTCATAATCCGCGTTGGGACTGTGCAAGATATTTACATCTTGGGGATGTGGGTTTAACAAAAACACTAGGCAATCAAACGAAGGAATGAACGTTTCGTGGAGATTATTTAGTATGATGTAAGATTTAACACATCCTTTCCCATTTTGATCATGAACACTTGTTTCGAAATAGAAGATTGTACGGAAAATTGAATGCTGCTACTACAGAAAATCATGTTCCATATTACATTTAACGTTTGCCTATTTGATAGAATTCCCTGACGTAAAAGGTAATAATTTGTTATAGCTTCTTGGTTAGATATGACTGAAAACTGTACTTCTTACCCTCATCTGCTAAAAGCACGTTTTATCTGAATACACAGTAAACAATAACGACCACACACCTTTACAATTTAATTATGTTGAGCCTGCAGGCATGATCAGAAGACCATGGCACTGCAATCTTCAGAATAAAAAGTATTTTCAAAAACATTTCCTATACGTATTACTTCCATGGTTATTAAATCAGAAGTTGGCTAGTCCCATTATTCAGTTTAAATAATTCAATATTATGGGGAACCAATCGCAAGTCTATTAATATGTTTCCGCTGAGGGAATAGTGCTGTCAATGCACCTCAGGGTCGGGTCTGAACTGCAGGAATTACTTAACCTCTATGTAATCGAGAATCACGCCCAGAATTTTAAAAGAGTTGTATAGTTAAAAATACATGGTCAATGAAACGATCTAAATGTTGAGGAACCTGTGTCTTCGACATTCTTACAATCATACTTTGTTTTATGAGGGTTCAATTTCATCCCAAAAGCCTAACTTGCATCATGCAGTAATTCTAGCTAGATCTCTATTAATTGATTTACCAACCATAGGACTACAGTACATTCAGAAGATAACACTGATGCAAAGAAATTAGCATCCTCTTCTTATGCAAAGAGCTTGTTTTCTAGGCCAAACTACATATTATGTGTATATGTGAGAAGTAAAGGGCAGAGAACTCTACCCTGAGGAACATCAGTTATTACAATCTGAACACAAGAGCCTCATGAATAACACGGGCAGCACTAAAATCATGGCAAATCATTCAAATTTCCTCACTACAATCAAGGAATTTCTGCACACCACTGGAAATTGTAAGAGGGACATTGCAAAATCCAAAGCCTTTGCGAAAGCCAAAATGTAATAGGGCCCACAGACTTTTATATTAAAACTCATTAATTCCAATACTTGACAAAAACAATTCTTTTGTATTGTAGATATCCTACACCCAAACGAATCTACAATTCGGGCCTAATGATTATCTGAATTGTCTGAGATGCACATGGTTTCTGTTACTTGCAAATGGAATGATTTAAGACTCGTGTAAGAAAATAACAATTCTTGGAGTAAAAGTAACTGTTCAAAATAAACAAATATTCCCATATCAACATGTTTAGAAAGAAATGTAAATCCAAACATATGACTCTCCATTCTTCAACCCCAAAATTGTTTACTCCATCCTTAAGTCCACTCCCATCCACTCTTACGGCAATCAGTTATGCCAACAACTAGTAAGTACATTAATTAGTTTCAAACTGTATGCCCCAATGCATCTATTATTCTGAGATTCGTATGTTCAGTTAACCTTTCTTTCACAGCTTATAAACCTGTTGAATTTATATATATATATATATATATATATATATATATATATATATATATATATATATATATATATATATATATATATATATATATATATATATATATATATATATATATACACACATATATATAGCAGGAAGTAGGAGATGATGAATGGAGAAGTATTCAATTAAAAGCAGCTCAAAATAGAGAAGACTTGCGAAATCAAACTGAGGCACTTTCCGTCAATAGGCGTAGGAGCAGATGATATATGTGTATGTGTATATGTGTATATATATATATATATATATATATATATATATATATATATATATATATATATATATATATATATATATATATATATATATATGAGAGAAAAACACAAAGGATGAGATAAGATTAATATCATCTTCGCGTTGTCTGTTATTCTAAGCCTCTACCCAGAATGAAACGTTCTGCAATTTTGCAATTTGTGTTTCCCTTCCACCAACACACTATGAAATTCTGCAATACCTTATGAATTATACAAAATTTGCTTGATCCCAGATTACTCATCAAACAGTAGTCCGTGATATCGCTGCTAAAAATCCAGAACTTTTAGTTGGCTAATTCATTACGCCAAGAATAAAAAAAAAAGGGTTTCGGGGTTATCCAAACGAAGTTCATTTGCCTAGTTTAATTTGTTTAATACCTTCGCACAATGGAACATATGAGAGAGAGAGAGAGAGAGAGAGAGAGAGAGAGAGAGAGAGAGAGAGAGAGAGAGAGAGAGAGAGAGAGAGAGAGGGGGGGGGGGGGAATTTGCCTTAGAGGAATAAGTCTTATATAAATATGTCGTGTTCATTACTTCACAATTATATATTCGGTATGTTCATTTAAGTGTCCTTACGTGATCATAAGAAATAATTTGACTTCAAACATATATGATGTTTTGGTTTTTAATATCCATCTGATTGTGCAATTAATAGTATTTTCTTTATTGGTTCAAGTTTTGTTTTACTTCACTTAGGACTTCTAATTAATGGCTTAGTTAAATTAGACCATTATATTTTTTATCCACTTCCGTTTACAAACAAAAGAATGATATTTATACATTTTTAAAGAGCTTACTGTAGTTTTCAAACATATTTACACTTGTCAGTTTGTTATCTTTACATACGACACAAATGAAATGATTAATATTGAAAACAACAATTAAGAGGGGAACATATACTGTTCGAGTGGAGAAAACAATTAAGAACATTCGACTTCTTTAGTAATCCATCTTGTTATAATTATTAGGATGACCGGAATACGAGTAATGATGTTTTGCCTGTTGTTGCAGCAAACTAAAAAATACGGGTAATAAGTAAACCGAAATGAATTATTAATCTTAATATTATTTTCTGCGTGTAAATACAAGTTTACATCAAAGGTAGCTCTGATCAATCCGCCAAGTCTATAACAATACAATGGATATCTGACTCCCTGTTAGATAACTTCTAGAATCCTGTTACATCCTACTCCAGTTTCCCAAGTTGTAACTCAGTCCTATTTCTCAATCATATATTGTACTGAATTTCGAGGAATGTGGTTGTCATTTCTTTGAATGATAAATGCTGTCTATGTAACTTCAATCTATCATTATTCAAATATTTTCCTCAAGTATATCCGTTAGCAGTTCTATCGAAGCCTTCATTTCTAATTCAAATGGAAAATGTTACATCCTTAGCAAATTTGGAATTTTTGAGCAGATAAATCTGAGCAAAACGCTGAAAATGTGCTAATAAAAGTTTCAAAATATCCCTCTCTCTGTTGATTTCACCATTTCTTTTAATTGCCAATCGCACCTTTGTTACTGAAGGTTTGCAGCTAGACCAGAGAAAGAATCATCTCTAGGCTTTCGTCGTATTTACGTGAAGATTTTTAGTAAGCAAAAATGAAGGTGAGAAGTATAAGAGAACTCTTCTCCCTGCATCCCTAGACGGCGATAACAAGCCAAGCCAGGTCTTTCATTTGATTCCCATTTCCATGGTTCTTGTAATCAAGCAATTTACTCTTCGTCTTCTTCGGTATTTTTAGGAGAAGGGGAGGTGTAATTGCTATTATTATTCGACGGGAGTCACCATGGTATGCTTTCCTGCAAATTTCATTACAATTGCTATTTTTTTCTAGAAAATAAATTCACTTGCACAAGGATGTAGAAATGCCTAAGATCAATTTTATCCAGAGTTGCAAAAATCAATTAGTATTACTTAATCGTCTTTCTATCACAATAAAACTCAGTTCTTATGAACATTCATTACATAAAAAAAAAACTTAGTTCTTTTGAGAATACATTATAAACAGAAAATGAGCCGTCGTTAGGTTGGTTGTTATAATTGCAATCTCGTTAAGTAAGGTCTGTTTGGTTCACATTTTTTCAGGTAACAATGCCTGGAAGCAATTTTACCTGATTTCGTATTTATAAGAGCTTGATTATGGTTTGCATCTTTTGTATATGGCGAGACATTATGGAAGAATACGTTTAGATCTTTAATTGTCTGCTAAATATAAGAATTTACGGTTCCAACCCGACCCATGAAACACCCAATAAACAAGTATGCATATCTGAATAAAAAACTTATATGTAAAAAAGGCTGTGCAAGAACTGTCTACATTTTCCTTCACAAAAACAACTTGATTAGAAAACAGAAAAGCATCAAAAAATATTTGTGACGCCTGGCAAAGGTAATTCAAAAAGAGAATAATCCTGTTGTATCCTCACTATTAATCACGACACAAATAAATCATTGAGTCACTTTTAGTGTTCAGTTGGTCCCTCTACTGCCCACGATTCATGAGACATTGCTTGAGTAAAGGGATTTGGGTGATATCATGAGGATGCATTTCGAAAAAATATATAAATACCGTAAAATATTTCTGTATTCGAAGAAATAATAGGTTTTCATCAATCTAGTGTACGTAAATAACGTGTCAGGTTCATCGATTCTCTACCTAGTTGCAATATTCTCTGCCGTTGCTGATCAATACCTCAAAAATGCAACGAAGTTTTTTTTTTACTGAAAATATTCGATAAATTACGAGAGAAATTTTTCTTTTTCTGTGCAAATTCATTGAAAAGTTATAAAACATTTACTGCTAAAAATTACTAGACATTTGAACCTCATCGTTACTAAAAACCTTCGTATGTTTATATGTACCAGCTAACATGTTTGCCAATGAAAATCACAAGACGTTTCCTCATTGGTCTAAGCATGGGTCCTGGGTCTAAGGTTATAATAGGTTACATCCGAAGCAGTCGGTTAACTCACCAACCTCTTGGTGGAGTTTCGTCCAGCTTTTTAGAACCAAAAATAATCTTGAACACTGAAGTAAATACTACTGATGCCATCTCAATGAAAATCATTCAATTACTGGACAAGCAGAAGTTTGACGAAATCCACAAAAACTTACGTGAGAGATGTTCCCTAGTAACCCTTCCCCTCGCATAATATTATCCGTAACACTTTTCTTCCCTCAGTGTCAGGAATCCGGGAAGCTATAATGCCAGATAACTTGAAATAATCTTTTACTTCATGGAATCGCCAACTGAACTTTTTGAACAAACCAGAATTCTTAAGTCTTTTAAGGAACCAAGAACCAATGCTTAATCTAATAATAAAAAAAAAAAAAAAGACTGGCATTTACAGTATATATTTTATTATTTTAATTCAAACCCACAACTTAACTACTAATTTCGTGACGATTGTAAATCACTATATTTCCAAAGTTTTTTTTTTTTTTACAACGACGAAGATATAGACTACAAAGTTAGCATTTGAAAGTGGTGGTTATTTCACATTAACTCCAACAAAATAGTATTACCAGTAAATTTCTATAAAAAACACTTGTAATAGACAATACACTATTATCTAATGTCTAACAGATGAGCATATTTATTTCTTATGAGAATGAAATTATTCTTGTGGTCCGACATCTTGGAGATAACATGACAATTAGAAGGGTTAAAAGTTATTGTCGTTTATTTTACCAGTGTAAATAAGTCACGCTAGGCAAATAAATCTATGTCATTCTATCATTCAAATAAATCCTGAAAATTTTAGTCCATGGTTCTCACACAACAAGCCATGGCCAATAGGTGGATAAAATTCAGTTTCCAAGTGAGGCATAGATTCTTTACAAGCCTTGTCATTTTTTCCCTTGTAATAATCAATTTTCAAAGAATAAATAAATGTGAAAAAAATAATCGAATATTATAATGAAATGCTTTGTTTGTTAAAGAACTCCTTTAGTTTCTAAAATAGCTGTTACGTCATTGACAGACAGATGCCACGTAAGCTTTGGCCCAAAAAAGTAGTGATGCAGTGGAATTATTTAAATTTGGTTCAGTAGCCTTTCTCCTCCTTTAAAATAAGAAACATTTTCTCATTGCAATTTTCACTACTGCGCCACCTGACCAGCAAAGGGAATGCTTCCCGGTATTTCTCCGGCAGTATCTCGACCTGATTTGTTACCAGTCACTTTGCTCATAATCGGGTGAAATATAAGGCGTTTCACCAAATTAAAAGGATGAGTTGTTTATCAGTGCATCAAGCTTCATGAAGAGAAATTCGTACAGTATTTGTTTCATTGGGGCAGACACATACAAACTGAAGCAAACCAAATAGTGCAAACGCTTATTCTATTTGCCAAAGTAAATTGTCCCTTACAAGATTATTTTACTTGCCAAAGCAAATTGGCTAACACTAAAAATCCAATAACATAAGGGCCAACCAAGAGAATAATGGAAAATCTATTGGGTGGGTGGTGGGGTCTCTGATATTAACAAGAAATTGTAGTAAAAAATTCAGATTAACTAAAGATATTTTTTAAAAAGTACTAAAACCATAAAAGTGACTTTAAAAACATCTTTAGAATAAAATCGGTTAAAATATATGATACTTCCATTAAAATAAAAAAATGCGGTCAATGGTGGTAATTAAAAAAAAAGGAAGAAGTAAGAAAAAGGTTTCGAAGAATAAAATATATCACAGATTTTAAAACACTTCAGGATGACACAAAGAGTCAGTCGGCTTCCAAAATAAGAAATAATGCAAGAAAATTCTTCTTCATAAAACCAAATCTTTGGCATATTCCTCATGGATATAATTCCATTTTATAATAAAAATACATAAAAAAAAAAAATCTGGAATAATCTTACAAAGTCTGTGAGTTTGAAAAATATAAAGCTTAAAAATACACATCGACATTTGTGATTCTAAAACCTAAAGAAATAACGCAATGGTTGATAAAAGACTTCTGAAATTTTCCTGAGATTCCGCATAATCATAAATGTGGACATCCAAAAATGTGAAATACGATGAAACCAGAATCTAAAAACAAAATCCGAATGACAGCTGTGTAATCTCATTCAGACTGACGCCCGCTAGGAAAAATAATATTTCAAGAGTACGACATTAATCAATGTAAATGAAAAATTGTGTCGTTCGTAGAGATGTATCAATCTCTTCAACGAATGATGCGTATAATGACAAAAAATATCAAATTAGCAAAAGTCCTTTTAAATTGTATCTACAAAACCATCCTTAAACCATTTGCGGATTTCTACTCCCTTCCTATGCCGTTCGGTCTCAATGCATTAATACCTGAAGCGACGCAATTCAAATATTTGTTTTCTCTGCCGGATTCATGAGCAGCTGTAATAACTAAATGGGATTTCAAAAGAACCGTCCTTCCTAAACTAATTAAAGTGCTTTTTGTTTATGACTTAAATTGGTTCATAAGCAGCACAGTCTGTTGCTAGTAATAGTATTCTATAAAGAACACGTTTTCCGTATTATACTTCTTTTTATACAACGCTCTCAGACACGTACATACACATAAATATATCAATGGAATCAATTCACCATTCATTTATCTGAGAGTTATTAGAATGTTCGTTCCAAAATTTAACAATGATTTCTGTGAAAGCAATTAAACTTTATTAATTTTCCCAGATACAAATACCATTGCAAAACTTTGGAAAATCAGCATTTAATACCTCTCTCTCAATACGGATAAATATGACGGCCCAATTGTAAACAATAATTCAAATTACTCTCAAACACAGGGACAAAGGCTAATAAATAAAATCAATCAAAACTATTTCGTCCAGAGATTGATACTCCAGACAAGGATTTTTCAACGCTGTTCTTTACGTAGGACAGAATACTGTAACCTCAGATTTATTGTGGTAATTATTTCCAGATGAAAAGACCGAGATGGGCACTTCAAAACCAGTATTAGTGAACCTGCTTCTTGAATAGGACGTCGTTGAATGATTCGGGGAAACAGACGAAAAATTGTTCTCCAAGTTATTGCTACTAAGATGGCATTAATTGACCAAAGCCCTTCATGACGTCTTGTCTTTTGAAGTCTCCTTGATCTTATATTATTCCTTTCCTAAACCCCATCTGGCTCAGAGGCAGTACCGGATGCCCATGTCATCGACTCTTCCATACAAAGGTAGGGCAATTTTAAACTTCCCCAGCTACAGCTACATCACGTCAAGAACATTATAAAGAAATCCAAATAAATTGCCATCCCTAGAAATTAATCGACTAAAAAAAAAATTACCATAAACCTAAACAATTCATTTTGATTACACGAATAACATAAAACTGAATCAGATAACAACACATCTGAAAATAAATTCTATCTTGAAAATTGGCAAATCCGTGAAGTGATGCCTCATTGCAACCTGACGGAACTCTAATCATGGCCATTGCATCTTGTGTTACTGACTCTATGTGGAATTCACGCGAGGATGATGAGTATGCGTTGGAAATGAAATTCACGAGAGAGAGAGAGAGAGAGAGAGAGAGAGAGAGAGAGAGAGAGAGAGAGAGAGAGAGAGAGATTCTTTGTATTACACTAAAGGGAAAACGTCTAGAGGTTGTCTATTCATAATAAAATTAATAATCATGCAGACGTTGTCTATTAATCAAAACAAGAATGAATAACTTTTGATGGACGTTAACTTTATTGAAAGTGCTTGACAGAGATCCTATATACCTTACTAAATAGCAAAATAGTCTTGTATACAAACACAAAGCAACTTCATTAAACATGCTGTGTCTCCATTTAATGATATGTAAAATATATTAGTATTTTTAGGAAAGTTAGTCTACCAGTAATAAATTTAAGTTGATGGATTAGTGGAATTTGCACAATGGCAAAAAAAAAAAAGACAGGATTAGAAATGAAACTATAAGAAAGATTACTCGAGTGCCATATGTGGATGAGATCATGTTGAGGGGTGATCAAAATGGTTTGGGCATGTTCTTAGCACTCACCAAGAGAGATTAGTTCACCTAACTTTCAACTGGTCTCAAGGCCCTATAAGAGTTAGAAGACCCAGGCCTACATGGCTGAGGACTATGAAGCGTGAAGTAGGAGATGAATGGCGAAGTATTGATTTAAAAGCTCAAGATAGAGACGCTTTTTGCGTTCATAGGCGTTGGAAGAGATGGTGATGATCATCAAAGCTATGGTGATATTAGAAAGATGGTTACGTCTTTAACTCTCCCATACGGTTGACCTATCTAACAGGTTCTTGAAAAAAGAACTGTAACTAAAAAAACTACCATTTAGCAAAAGAACAGATTCTATCAATAACAAGTCGTTTTTTTTTTTTTGTTTTTTTTTTTTTTTTGAACTTGACAACATGAAACTTTGTCAAAGTAATTGTGTGTTTGAGCTGATGTCCGTACAACAGATCATACAGTAGGCCTACTTGAGGGCACAATTTCACGTATCCTAACAAATAATCATTAGATGATCATCACTATCGAATAACATTGTGTCAAGGCCGAAGTGCGTCTGACTAAACTTTCAAACAACGTACACAATTTGAACAAGAATGTAAGTTATCATGGAAATTTGTCGACTCTTGACTTGCCAAAGATGAACACAATACCTTGAATGGGAGCAAAGTTCGTGTGGCTTTAAACTTGACTAAATGGCGCTTGTTCGGTCGAAGTGTATCCGCTTGGCGTTGAAACATAAAACAAAGAATGAGAGAAAATTTTAACGAAAAAATACACGCCAGAAAGAGTACAATACAGGATACAAGACTCTCAATAGTTGGTGGGGGTCCTTATAAAATGAAATTCTTGTTTATCAAAATAAGTCGTTTCAAAGCATCCGTCATAATGCAAGAACATTAAATGAACCCACAATTTTACATA
>NC_090727.1:19087831-19105331 GCF_036898095.1 Palaemon carinicauda | reverse complement strand
AGACTCGTACTTGTCGACACCTCTTCAACCCACCCCCTCTAACGTCGCTCTCCACATCAGCGCACCCACGGATGCCTACGCCCACCTCCTCACGTTTTACCCGGAAGTTTTCCATTCAGAACTTCGCCAAACGCCCACGGTTCCTGCCACGCACGGTATTTATCACCATATCAAGACGACGGGACCCCCAGTCTTTGCAAATTTCAGACGTCTGGCACCGAAACGATTGGCAGCCGTCAAACAGATGTTCGCCGAAATGAAGGAAATGGGTCTTTGCCAAAAGGCCTCCAGCCCATGGTCGTCACCCTTACACATCGTTCTGAAGAAAGATGGCTCCCTCCGTCCGTGCAGGGATTACAGGCGCCTGAACATACAATCAGAACCGGATCACTACCCCCTCCCAAACATTGCCGACGTGACCTCCTACCTGCACAAAGCGAAGGTTTTCTCTACGCTCGATCTCCTGAAGGGGTATTATCAGGTGCCTATGAACCCAGAAAACATCCCTAAGACTGCCATCACCACTCCGTTTGGTACATACACCTTCAATTACTCCTGTTTTGGCCTTCGTAATGCTGGGGCCACGTTTCAACGTCTCATGGATGGCATCTTAGGGGACCTCCCTTTCTGTGTATGTTATGTGGACAACATACTTGTGTTCTCCTCCTCAAAAGAGGAACACCTCCGTCACCTGCGAATCGTGCTCGACCGCCTGCAACAAAACGGCCTTGTAGTCTGGTACGACAAGAGTACCTTCGGCGCCAACGAAGTGTCGTTCTTAGGGCACCGCATCACTCCTGAAGGAGTCCATCCCCTCCCTGAGAAGGTAGCAGCCATTCAGGACTTCCCCACGGCCTCGACCATCAAAGCTCTGCAGGAATTCTTGGGCATGATCAACTATTATCACAGTTTTCTGCCAGCCATTGCCGCCACTCTTGCTTCCCTCTACACCTCCCTCAAGGGCAAGCCAAAAGACCTGAAGTGGGTTCCCCTTCAAGAAGCTGCCTTCTGCAATGCAAAGAAGGCCCTATCAACTGCTGCGGCTCTCACTTTTCCTATCCCACACGCCCCTCTCCTTCTCTCCACCGATGCCAGCGACGTCGCTATTGGTGCACTACTCGAATAGGTGGTTAACGGCTCGCCCCGCCCATTGGCCTTCTTCAGCAGATAACTGTCCAAGGCAGAATCGGGTTATTCTACCTTCGATCGCGAATTGCTGGCGGTGCACTTGGCTGTCTGTCACTTTCGCCATTTCTTAGAAGGTACGCCCTT
Source organism: Palaemon carinicauda (assembly GCF_036898095.1). Lineage (NCBI taxonomy): Eukaryota > Metazoa > Arthropoda > Malacostraca > Decapoda > Palaemonidae > Palaemon > Palaemon carinicauda. The sequence goes on along the minus strand of NC_090727.1, from coordinate 19,104,059 downwards.
CGTCATTCGCACAGACCACATGCCTCTGGTGCATGCCTTCACTCGACAGTCTGACGCCTGGTCCGCCCGGCAACGCCGACATCTCTCCGCCGTGGCTGAATACAATTTCACCCTTCAATACGTCCCTGGGAAAATGAATTCCGTTGCCGATGCCCTGTCAAGAAACACGTTGGCTGCCGTTCAACTGGGATTGGATTACAACGCCCTGGCTGAAGCCCAACAACAGGATCCAGAGTATCAAGCATGTAGGACATCCTGCACGTCCCGCCGTTGGGAAGACTTCCCCCTCGAAGACTCCAACACCACCCTCCTCTGTGACGTCAGTACTGGTAGACCGCGACCTTGGATTCCTGCTCACATGCGCCGGCATGTGTTTGATTTCATTCACGGCCTTTCACATCCCGACTCCAACACCACCCTCCTCTGTGACATTAGTACTGGTAGACCGCGACCTTGGATTCCTGCTCCCATGCGCCGGCAGGTGTTTGATTTCATTCACGGCCTTTCACATCCCTCGTGCCGTTCCACTGCACAGCTGCTGAAGGCGAAGTTCGTTTGGCACGGCATTTCTAAGGATGCTAAGGATTGGGTCCGCGCCTGTACTTCTTGCCAAACTTTCAAAGTACATAGACACACGGATTCAGAAGTGGGCACCTTTCCTCAACCTCAGCGTCGTTTCGCACACATTCACGTCGACGTTGTAGGTCCCCTACCCACATCAAAAGGACATCGTTACCAGTTTACCGTCATCGACCGATCCACTCGTTGGCCTGAAGCCATTCCCATGCAACGTCCGCCTCATGTACATCTGCTTTACTCTCAGGATGGATTGCAAGATTCGGTATCCCTGAGCATATTACTTCTGACAGGGGTACCACTTTCACCTCTCAATTGTGGACATCATTAGCAAAACTCATGGGCATCACCCTACATCAGACAATGGCCTACAACCCAGCTGCCAATGGAATGGTTGAACGTTTTCATCGCACCCTCAAAGCAGCTTTGATGTCCCGCTTCAAGGATTCCAACTGGTTTACTCAGCTCCCCTGGGTCCTCCTGGGACTAAGGACCACTTCTAAAGACGCCCTCGACATCTTGGCAGCTGAAATGGTGTGTGGCGACCCGTTGGTCGTCCCTGCCGAATTTTTTCCTTCTACAACCTCCTCCAACGATCTCCAGCGCATACGTCACGTTGTGGGAAAATTTACTCCATGCCGCCAGACTTACAAGCCCCCAGCGAAGCATCACATATAAACAGACTTGCACTCTACAACGCACATCTTCCTGCGCAACGACACTAGCAAGCCACCGCTAACACACCCTTACACGGGCCATTTCCTTATGATACGACGCAGTTCGAAAGCATTCCTACTAAACATTCGTGGCAAAGAAGACTAGGTCTCCACTGATGGTCTAAAACCTGCTTATCTCCTGCAAGATGACCCGCCTACAGTTCGCCTCTCTATTTAACATGTACAGTTTGTCATTTTTAGGGGGGGAGCCATGTACCAACCGTGTGTCACACAATCGTACATAGTTCATTTTGTGTATATATTATGCTTGTATCTTCGCTATTCCCTCGCACTAAAAAGAACCAGAATAAACATGTCTGCTTTTTTTCATCTGTAACAGCGTCTGTTTTTCAAACATGAAATTTCTTGTCGCTTTGAGCTTTTGTATATAAAGGAGAGTGTTCTATAATAAACTCACTCAATTGCTTTCAACCTGCCTTTGAGTCACAACCTTCTCTCGGCCCGTCACAAGTATCTATATATTCACACACAGTAAAAACAAAGCTTAAAGCATGAAGTATAAAAATATCCATCAAGTCTAAGATAAAAAAATAAAAACAAATCATAAATCACTTATCACTGCATTACATAAACCAGTTTCTAGTGATGTTATTTATTTTAACTTAAACTATGACGAATGATAGATTTAGCTCATCGATTGGTAAAATGTTATTTGTAAAGCAAAACATAAAACAACACATGATAAATTAAATATGCGGGCTAATAAAAATCTTCCCTCATAAACGAAGCATGTTATTCACGTAATTAATTTTTCGTAGTTGGTCGTTTGGCGTTATAGAAATAACCTTTGGCATTACCTTCGGAGCATTTCCTCTCCTTTTGCCATTAATTTCCTTCGATGATTGACCGAAGTATCTTAATCAAGGAATCAAACGGTGCAAACTCAGATAAGGAAAATGTTTCCCTTTCTCGAACTTCGGTATTCATGAAATTGTATTGGGAACTTTATACTACTTTGAGACGTGAACATTTCAAGGTGGAAATTTAATAAGGAAAAAACTTAACATCACTGTTACCTATGAATATAAATATATTTGTGAACCTTTTACTTTTTAAATGAATCTGCTTTTCACTTAAGGATATCATCCTTCCTGTAAAATTAACATCATCATTTTCATAGGTAACGAAATTCGTGTTGCCCATTGTTACAATTCCTAAACTAGTCTGGGATGAACAACTTAATTGATAACCGCCATGGGAGTAATACTTCTAATTGATAACAACCATGGGAATAACACCTTGTATTCTTTGGGGTGTACTAAACTACAAATATATTTGTATTTTGAGGTAAGTATCTTATAACAGAAGTATTAATGGTAAGTACTTATTGATTTAGATTCTCGCAAAATAGGCCTAATTGAAAAATACATACGTGAAAATTGTACTTTGGAGGGAGAGAGAGAGAGAGAGAGAGAGAGAGAGAGAGAGAGAGAGAGAGAGAGAGAGAGAGAGAGAGAGAGAGAGAGAGAGAGAGAATGTTTTGATATAGGTTACTAACAGGTCATCAGGCATTAACAGGACCTTATTTACAATGTATTTTCACCAAAGGTAAATGTGCATAAATTATACATTTTTGCAGCATCATTAAAACAATCAAAGTTATCTTGCCCTTATACTTATTAGCTAATGTTTCATCGTTACCTCCTAAGGATTCTTAAGGAATGGAAAATGCATACGTGAAAATTGTACTTTGGAGGGAGAGAGAGAGAGAGAGAGAGAGAGAGAGAGAGAGAGAGAGAGAGAGAGAGAGAGAGAGAGAGAGAGAGAGAGAGAGAGAGAATGTTTTGATATAGGTTACTAACAGGTCATTAGGCATTAACAGGACCTTATTTACAATGTATTTTCACCAAAGGTAAATGTGCATAAATTATACATTTTTGCAGCATCATTAAAACGATCAAAGTTATCTTGCCCTTATACTTATTAGCTAATGTTTCATCGTTACCCTCCTAAGGATTCTTAAGGAATGGAAAATGCAAGCAAAAATTATCAATATTGATAATTTTTGCTTGCATTTTCCATTCCTTAAATATCCTTAGGAGGTAACGATGAAACACTAGCTAATAAGTATAAGGGCAAGATAACTTTGATTGTTTAATGATGCTTCATAAATGTATAATTTATGAACATTTACTGCTTCCCATTCATTATAAATGTTGTAATCATAGCTCGGGCTCGAGTGTTATATTTCTGTCAGTTTTATGCTTCAGTTTTCATCTGGCAGAAAAAAAAAATGTCCTTGATTTCAATTTTCATTTGAGCCAATCACTGCTTGTGCCTGTTATTCATCATGAAAAACGTTGATTTCCAATTCATATGCATTGGTTCAAAATTATTTTCAAAACAGTTTACATTTATTATACAATATACTGTTCTTTACATTTCCACACTATAGTCCGGTTCTATTTCAAGAAATGTAATAGATTTTTACACAGTCCTTTGGACGCATGATTAAGCAATTTACCTAGTAATTAACAGGTTATTTTGCTGTCTTCGTTTATGTTAATTTTTTCTGTAACAGCGGAACCTTTTTAAACACTTCAAAGATGTCGAATTAATCTAAAGATGATGATGATGATGATGATGATGATGATGGTGATGATAATAATAATAATAATAATAATAATAATAATAATAATCATAATAGAAGTGATTCTTTTGTCTACAAGATTCTTGCGTACATCTCACATTTAAGGAAACACTTTCTCCATATATCACTTCTGAAGAAGAAGAAGAAGAAGAAGAAGAAGAAGAAGAAGAAGAAGAAGAAGAAGAAGAAGAAGAAGAAGAAGAAGAAGAAGAAGAAGATGAGGATATCTCAGGATTTGAGAACTTTTTCTAATTAAACCTGGTTCATTTTGTAACGACAAAACGACATTACGAAAGCAGAAAGAAAATTAATGCGTTGGCGGTAACTCTGGCCAAGAACAGAGTGAACAAGAATTCATTACGAATTATTCTTCTCAAGGATTAATTTTTTTTTACAAAAGATTCGGGAGTATTTCTAATTATCTGAAAGTGATTAAACACGTGGCGTCGGAGACATTACTAAGTGTTAATGAAAAATACACAATATCAAGATCATTATAATTTTACTTCATGACAGAATCGATGAAAAAGAATTTTGGTTACTTGTCAACCATCTGTCATTTTATGCCAATGAGTAAGACATTCACCATTAAATTATAAGAAATTAGAAATAAATTCATAATTTGGATGATGCTTTCCTTAATACTTTAATATATGCAGAAGAAAAACACGATGCTATGTACAACACGCAATAAGGAATATATACCAACGTCTGTTGTGAGTACAGAATTGCATGAAACTTACTTGAGAAAACCGTAACGAAGATGTACATTACAAAAAGTCTCCTTTAACTGCAGTGTTGCTATCATACTTTAATCAATGCAAATAAAGTCCTAAAAGATAATGTTACTGCTTTTACAAAACAATTCAGGGGAAAACTTGTTTGGTAAAGACCAAAGATGGATGACTTTGGACATCGTGTAACAGTGATAAAAATACAAGGAAATCAGCAGCCAGTTGGCTGGTTGTAGAGTACAGCGGATAAAATTATTGTCCAAATGCTGTTGTATAGGCTTTCCGTTCAAAACGATCAGAAAAGCGAAGATAGCTAAGAAACTACAGCATAAAAAGTATTAACTCATTATATCGAATAGACTAGCCTCCTAAGAGAGGAAAGGTTATTAAAGGAAGGAACATATAACTGCTGCTCGAATAACTGGACCTGACCAGAGATAACCAGGAAAGAGCTACGAGTGAAAGAGTTCATTTAAATTAAGCAGGAGGTAGAGAGAAAGAAGTTGATTGAAAACCAGTTCATCTGGATAATGTCTTCTCAGCTCGGCGAATACTAAGATGTAGAAAACTTGTGAATGTTACAAAATCAGTTGCTGGAAGAAGAAACCCATCTTTCAATTCATAATCCTTTTTGGAGGCTGTACAAAAAATCCCTCATAAGAACTGATGGCATTGCGTCCGCAAGAATTGAATGCTGAACAAGATTAAAACATAAGGAAGCGGAAAAATAATTTTGCAATGTAAGCAAAGTCAGTAATGACCTGGAAATCCATGTGATATACAGAAGGATACCAAAAATTATACATCTATCAAAGTGCACGAAGGTCGGAAATTTAAACTACAAGCCTTAGATCAAATTTGTATGAATGAGAAAGTAAGTTTGAATATTGTACAGGTAAATACAAGCTCATGTATTTCTCAATCTAATCAGTTTAATCCAATTCCACAAACAAATGAAACTAAGCACAAAAAACTAAACATGAAAAATATATTTCACATAAAGTAAAACCCTCTGATGCATTGCAGGTAATTACGTTTATGCTTAAATTAATGTAATTATTTCAGGGTAATTTATTCCCGCTATTATTATAATCGGGCCAACTGCATCCATGACTAAATAGGCTAAAAGCGTTGTTTCACACAAAAAAGAAAAAAAAGGGTCCTGTTTTAAGTTTAATACGTAATTCCAAATTTATTATATTTTCATTCTAATACCTATTTCCTATCTAAGCGGAAATGAAAATTCAGTGATGTAAATTACAGCTTCTTGTCTGACTTTTTCGATCTTCTTTCCTTAATGTTAATCAGGTTTGTATATTTCAAGCAGGATTTCATGATTTCATGAATTATTTCTCATCTCTCAATGGGACTTGGTCAATGATTATAGGGGTTTTTAAGATTTCATTACATAAAAATACCTATCATTTCTGGAAGCAAAATTTTCAAGCTTTGCAAAAGGTAAAAGAATTATCTCGTGATGATGTTACAAAAATGTAAGCCAAAAATCTTTCGTGTAACTTTAACAGAAAACGTAACAATTAACAAATATAACAATGAAAGCAATAAAAAACATACTCCATCTTATTAGATAGCAATAAAATGGACAGTAAATTTTCTAATCTTAGATAAATCATTTAAAAATTGTCACCAGAATTATTCACAACAGAGTTATTTCAGTTGTTTAGTATAATAAATATCTCTACAGCATGCGTGGGTAATCTCTTTCATATAGAAGAGAACAATATTTCTTTTTTCCTGAAGTTAATTCCTTATGTTGTGATCTTAATAACACCATCTTTGACGGCTAGGCGATCATAACAAATGAATCATAATCCTTAAAATGATTATTACGATCACCATTAATGCAAGTGTTGCAACTTTAACTGTCATTAAACCACTTGCCTGTATTAGAAAAAGACTTCTCTGTCAGAGAACACTTTAAAAACAAATCGTGAGACAAGTTAGAGTGCTACAACTATGGCAATTAAAATTAAGCTTTTAGGACGAAATGGCAGAGAATTTATTAATAACCCTTTTAACAATAAGACCCTTCATAAGGACCTTAGTTTGTCCTGGAAATTCCGTCATCTATTAGTCCTAGAACCTCCGTTACCGGGCGTCTTTCGAGTCCAGTCTACTGGAAACTCCTTCCATATCTTCCGTCACTTTCTCCCTTTAGCATTCAATAGACAATTACGCTGGTTACCTCATCACACGAATCCTGGGACTCAAACGCTTATCCTTAATTACTGCGGGGAATTCAGGATCCTGAAGTGTGCCTTCCCGAAGGACCTTCGTTACAAGACGATTGAAACATTTTGCAGATTATTTTATGCAGCATAATCCAGTCGTGTTAAGTACATGTTCATTTATTTATCTCTCTCTCTCTCTCTCTCTCTCTCTCTCTCTCTCTCTCTCTCTCTCTCTCTCTCTCTCATTAAATAATTAAGACTTTGTTCACTAAAATAAACTAGGTTTGGGTATTTTCAAAATGGAAGCGTGCGCGAATGGTCTTAATCGTGTTTTGCTGGAATGTAAAACATTTTGTCCAAAAATACCTAAAAAGAATTATAAGCTCACGTACAGGTATTTCACCAAAAATTCTAAAAGGGTTATTCATCCCTCTCGAATATTTTTTTTATAAAGATCACTGACAAAATTACGAGAAATAGACTGGGTGCTTAAAAATAATCGAATATCTCTGAGCAGTGCGAAAACGGGAAAAATGCGCTGGAAAATTAATTCATATTGGACAGACACTAAATTTTTGCCTTGCAAGCCCTTTTCAAGAAACCTTATTTGGGCGATATATTCATTAAGCTCTGGAACAATTCTATGGAAGAAATTAAAACCGGGGTTTTGCAGAAATGTTGAAGTAATATCATATATAAAGCAGAACCTGATTCTTGAACTTTATTACATCTTGCTTTTCTAGCATTTGGAGAGAGAGAGAGAGAGAGAGAGAGAGAGAGAGAGAGAGAGAGAGAGCCTTACCTTATTGCCTTATTTTTTGTTTGGGTTCCCCCAGGTCCCTCAGTGTGAGGCACCTCGTATATCCACCAGAGAGTTGCTAATGCATCTTCCGGTGTATTTTGCATCTTCCAGTCTTGGATGGTCTGGGATGCATCTTAGGTATTTATCGAGCTTATTCTTAAACACATCTACGCTCATTTCTGATATGTTTCTTAGATGAGCTGGCAGCACATTAAATAGTCGCTGCATTATCGATGCTGGTGCGTAGTGGATTAATGTCCTGTGCGCCTTTCTTAGTTTACCTGGAATATTTTTTGGCACTATTAATCTACCTCGGCTTGCTCTTTCTGATATTTTAAGCTCCATGATGTTTTCAGTAATTCCTTCTATTTGCTTCCATGCTTGTATTATCATGTAGCGTTCCCTTCTCCTTTCTAGACTGTATAGTTTTAAAAATTGCAGTCTTTCCCAGTAGTCAAGGTCCTTAACTTCTTCTATTCTAGCAGTATAGGACCTTTGTACACTCTATTTGCGCAATATCCTTTTGGTAGTGTGGGTACCATATCACATTGCAGTACTCGAGTGTACTACGTACATAAGTTTTGTAAAGCATAATCATGTGTTCAGCTTTTCTTGTTTTAAAGTGTCTGAATAACATTCCCATTTTTGCTTTACATTTAGCCAACAGTGTTGCTATTTGGTCGTTGCATAACATATTCCTATTTAACATTACACCAAGGTTTTTAATTGCTTCCTTGTTTGTGATTGTCTCATTATTAGGTCCCTTGTATGCATACACCATTCCTTCTCTGTTTCCATAATTTATTGATTCGAATTTATCGGAGTTAAATACCATCCTATTTATCTCCGCCCATTCATATATTTTGTTTAGATCTCTTTGTAGTGAGTTCCTATCTTCATCACAAGTAATTTCTCTACTTATTTTTGTGTCATCGGCGAAACTTCTCACTACGGAGTTTTCAACATCACAGTCTATGTCTGAGATCATAATAACAAACAGCAGTGCAGCTAATACCGTACCTTGTGGCACACCAGATATTACCTGGGCTTCATCTGATTTCTCGTCATTTGCAACCACTATCTGTTTTCTGTTTTGCAGGAATTCTTTTACCCATTTTCCTATCTTTCCCACAATATTATGCTTTCTCATTTTTTTCTTCAATATGTTATGGTCTACCTTGTCAAAGGCTTTTGCAAAATCTAGATAGATCACATCTGTGTCTTTTTCATTTATCATATTTTTGTATATGTTTTCATAGTGTCCTATCAGTTGGGTCTGTGTACTTTTTCCAGGCACGAAACCGTGTTGACCCATATTAAACAAATTATTTTTAACCAAATGGTTCATTATTTTCTTTTTTATTACCCTCTCATACACTTTCATAATATGTGATTGCTTGCCTCTAGTCTTGATCCACTTTTGAAGATAGGGGTTATATAAGCTAATTTATGTTTAACATATATCTCGCTCATATCTACACTTTGTCTTAGCAGTATTGGAAGCGGCTTCGCGATAGTGTTTGCAGTTTTTTTTTTTAACAAAATCGCTGGAACTCCATCTGGTCCGGCTGCCTATCCATTTTTAATTTCGTTTATAGCCTTGACAATATCTGCTTCATTAATATCTATATCCGTTAGATATTTAACATTTTCTTCTCTCATTTCTGTTTCATTATTCTCATTCGCAATTCTTGGCGTGAACTCACTCTTATATTTTTCTGCTAATATGTTGCATATTTCCTTTTTTTTCATTCGTTAGCCGTCCTTCAATTCTTAGAGGGCCTATTTCTACTCTCCCTTTATTCATCTTTTTTGCATAGGAGTAAAGTACTTTGGGGTTTCTTTTTATATTTTGAAGTGTCCTTTCTTCTAAGTCCCTTTTTTCATTTTCTTTCGACTGTATAATCTTTTGTTCTGCATTTTCTATCTTACAGAGAGAGAGAGAGAGAGAGAGAGAGAGAGAGAGAGAGAGAGAGAGAGAGAGAGAGAGAGAGAGAGAGAGAGAGAGAGAGAGCATAGAGTATAACTAACGTCTTCATTAGATACTTTGATTCCTTTAACTTCCCATGCTTTTTTATGTTGGAGACTATTCATAAACTGGAGAATTTGCATTTGCACGTCAGTGCAACTGCCTTTGACCAATATTTTCTACTATAATAGGGGTTCCAGGGTAATGGACAGGCTTTTGCTATAGTTTTTCAGTCAGTGTCTTTTACTTTCCCTTTGCGGCCATTTCAATATTGCTCTTTTCTTTAAAAGGAAATCCAAGGACAGGATGACCATGTTCATTGAAAGGGGAAAATTGGCACCGTCCAAAAGACTGTGTTTGGTAGCCACAGATAGAGATGGATAACTAGGGGATTCATTCTTAGAGCTTCTATTTGTTAACTTCCATGTTAGAACCCACGAAGAAAATATTTTGGAAGACGTATAAGGTTAATAGATTTTCTACTGCAAATAACTGGATTAAGATTAAGTCACCAAGCTTAAAAATGACCATGTGTTCTAAACCAAAAACAATGTTACTAAAAAGTAAATATTTACAATAATAAGTAAAAAAAATTATCTTGGAGGTGGTTCTACTAAGAAATAATAGTGGCTTACCCAACTGGTTGGCCAATGATCCATTCGTCACCACACTCCCAAGTATCTTATCCAATTCAAATTAGTTTCTTTCCCCATACTTGTCTAATAGGAAGTGGTTATTTGCATATTTCAAATTTTATGGTTATACCATCTAATTTTTCTTTACAAAAATGTATCGTTTGCAAATTTACTTTCTACTTCAAAGGACAATAATGACCTCCTCTAAATGAAGATCTAAACTTCCTCTTAAAGTGCAATGCAGAAAATTACAACAATTTTTTCAACCATTCTTTATAGATCAACGGGTGAATTTAATACCCTTAAACTGACCTAGTAAGCAGCCTTTTCTATTAGGTAACTCGCTTATATAAATTCTAAAATGTGGGAAAAAGTCTGGGTAGCAACAGTGAGTTGCTGACGAATCATAAAAAGGAAATGAGAAAAGAGTTTGGAAGTTGGATACCATTCAAACCGAAAGGATCTTCCTGACGACGACCGAGTCAGCTGGAACGACGCTTTTGTTGATTTATTTCGACTTGGCCAAAAGAGTGACGATAGAGATGAAGGCAAAAGACACGAGTCTGTGATACTGTTTATGCACCGCCGTGAGATGAAAAGATGAAGATAACAATAAAAGCTCAATCCTTTTTTAGAATTAAATGAAAAAATCTCCAGTTACTTTCATATTTTTCTTGTTTCAGAAAAACAATCACATCTTTCACATATGCTGCTCTCCTCATCAACCTCTCTGTCTCAATTTTTTTTAATTACAGTATACTATTAGAGAAATGTACGTTCCTTACAAGATAAGAATCCATTCACTACTAAACATGCTCAACATCCAGACCTACCTCCGCTCTCCTCTATCTCTCTCCAATAATAAATATGTTCTATTTTACATATAAATATTTCCATAGAAGGCCTTAATTACAAGATTTCTCCACTCCAGCCCGAATATAAAACCTAAAGAATTTCATTTCATAATAAATTTAATAATATCGTAAGAATACATTCCTACTGAGCTTGAAGATATCTTTTTCAGTAAAGCCAACTGAACAAGCCAGATTTGGGAGATTTTTCAGTATATCGGAAAAAACAGGGTATTCGATAGTAACCCTTTAAGAGACTATTATTACTATTATTTACATTCTTAAAATAAGTAGCATTAGCTTCGTAACTTTGGACGTGTGATTAACATCCCAGGATACATACTCGGGATGTTGAAAATGCATTCCATTCAAATTGAAATTTGACTATTTTTTGGGTGGGGGGGGGGGCCGCCCTGTCACCATTTCAACTGATCTTAACAACACAATCGAAATCACACAGGTGTTAAATACCCTACATATTAGAAGTCATATTGAAGCAAATGTTGGAAAACTGTGACTATTTTCGAGAAGATTTAAAATCATGATCTCTTTCCGTCCAAACAGACATATCTTTTATAAAATCGGCAAACAAGTCTTCTGACATTCGCACTTATATACAGGAAACATGTGGATGAGGTAAAATAAAGTTAAGATAAGTAAAGAATAACACAGTTTGTCAAGGTCAAGCATAGTGAAAGAAAGAAAAGCCTTCATCTGGAATACGGGTGCACGAGTGAGGGAAGGGGAAGGGGAAAGGGGAAGCTTGAGGAGAATAAGAGGGCCTGGGAAATGAACCATCAAAGAAATCAATACGAGACGTGAGAGAAATGTGATTACAATGTAAAAGACGTAACGCTTTCATAACAAATTCAGTGACAAAAAATATGAATATGGTTTTATTGGTTTTGTATTAAAGATTGAGCCAGTTCCTATAACTTTTACCTCCCCCCCCCCCAAAAAAAGGGGAGGGGTTGGCAAACCAGATATAATAGATGAAAATTTTAAACATCGTCGCAAATCCTCCTATTTGTTAAATCAGAGACTGTGTTAAAGAATAGATGATGTAGATAAAAAAAGTTCAGAGATTCGCATCTGTGTCCGAAGATTGACATTAAATAAAAATGAAACAGAAACATCTTTCGTCTTTTGTTTTGATTGAATTATTAAATCCCGCAACTTAAATGCCTGAGTTCAAGTTCGACTTCCTCTTATGTTGCACTTTGAGGAAGACTTGACTCTAACTCGTTCAAAGCTGCGGAAACTTTTGATCAACGAAGGGGATAATAAATGGAAATGGTTATCACTCGACTCTATTTCCCTTTTCTGAATTCCTCTCTGTGAGTTTGTGACCGGTTCCTTTCTTGAAAGGATTTAATTTCCTTTTTCCTATTTTATTAGAATTTGTATTTTATTTTCATCCCCCATTGATTTGCACATTCGTTATGTCGAGAAGGTTTACATGAATTTAAACTTGATTCGTTAAATAGATCGGTTACATTATCAAAGCCCATCACATATTAAAAAAGTATTCAACCAAGCCAATTCACAACCAGTTATCATAGGGACCGTACACTTTAGTCCAAAGCAACATTAATAAACACGGCAATTCAAGAATAGAGTAGAACAACCTGAACATCTGAATTACCAAAAGCCAACCTGGCTGCTGTAACTTCATCTCAGTTAACCACTTAAACAATATGGAGAGAAGCGACTTTCAGCTCGATATAGGATATATGATCGCCTGTTGTTCAGAGGAACGTAGTGTAGACTAAAATCGCCCTTTATATATATATATATATATATATATATATATATATATATATATATATATATATATATATATATATATATATATATATATATATATATATAAAACAAGTTCAAATATCCTCTACTTTAGTTTGGTCTCGTATCCATGTTGCTCTTTTACTGTTTCTTTGTATTATTCCCACCATTATTCCTTCCTTAGCTCTCTGAATTGTAACTAGCTCATGTTCTAAGGATTCAGTAAGGCTCCAAGTTCTTGATGCTCAAGTTAACACTGGAAGGACCGTCTGATTAAATACTTTTCCTTTTAGAGAAAGTGGCAATTTACATTTCATAATCTCATTTTGTTTACCAAAAGCTCTCCATCCATGCTTATCCTTTTTTTAATTACGGTTTTGTGTCCTGGAGTAACACTTACTGTCTGTCCTAAGTACGTATATTCATTAACAATCTCTAGAGGTTCATCCATAACTCTTATTTGTTGTTTCTCTGCATTTTCATTGGGAATTATCTTAAGTTTTACTCGTATTAACTTTCAGTCCTACATTTCTGCTTTCTCTATTCAAATCTTCCATCATCTTTTGCAATTCCTTCCATGATTCACTAAACACAACTACGTCATCTGCAAATCTTAACTTGTTAAGGTATTCCCTATTAATATTAATTCCTACATTCTCCCAATTTAAATTTCTAAAAACTTCTTCTAGGCCTGCTGTGAATAGTTCAGGAGAGATGGGGTCAGCCTGTCTAATTCCTTTCTCAATCGAAATTCTCTATCTTTATGTAGTTTTAGGATTGCCGTACTTCCTGTATATATTTCTTCAAGTGTCCTAACATAGGATTCTTGTTCCTTGCTTTTGAAGGGCTTTTATTACTGTTGGAGTTTTGACTTAATCAGAAGCTTTCTCATAGTCTATAAATGCCATACATAGTGGTTTATCTTACTCTGTTGATTTTTCTCTTAGCTGGTTAATTATATGGATATGATTAGTAGTTAAATACCTACTTCTAAAGTTTGATTAAAGTCTAGCTGTCTTTCTATTCGGCCTAATATGATTTTTGTAAATATTTCATATATTACGGAGTAAACTTATTTGGAGGTATTCTTTCAGGTCATTTTATTTGTGCGTGTATTATATACATACAATTATATATATATATATATATATATATATATATATATATATATATATATATATATATATATATATACTGTATATGTGTAATTTACGCATAAAAATATCTACACATACACACTAACATATATATACCCATATAAGAAATATATGCAATATAATATCACTTTTAGCTCGAATTCAATCGCTAACCTTTACGAAAAATGACGCTCATCATAATTCTTTCACCTCTCCTCTAATTAAACATACATAAATACCAACAGGTAATTTTTTGGTTCGCTAAATAAATTTTGGCATAGCTTGCTAATGAAAAAGTAGAAAGTGATACATATATATATATATATACATCTGTGAAAATATTTTTGCGTATGAGGTTGTCTGTGTATGTCAGCGAGAGTTTAATTATACATACAAAATTTGAGATTATTTGCAAGAGCTTACTCAATATAAATTTCAATCAAATTTGTCCCAGCAGCAAATGAAGCCACCTAGAGATTTATCCAACACCTACTTTGTATTTCTTATGATAATAATCGAGAAAATGTCTTTGACTAGGGAGAAAGTGACAAAAGAAACAGGACATCTTTAATATTAAAGTGTCTCTGAGGCGGCGTGATTATTAGAAAATTGCGAATAAATCACAGTTACGACCGGAACGACCAATATCAATTTAAACTTGCCTGATCTAAGATAACCAAAAGGAATGACTATTTCAAAATATGTATAAAATGTGAATTTGAATTTGTGTTCCATTTTCTTATCTCTCTCCAGGGAGAAAACGAGCTGATTAACATTTTGGTGTTGTCCACTTCCGACGGAACTAAATCTGAGTGCATATGCGTTGCTTCGGTGCATCTCAAAATGCATTAGTGTAATTGCACATAACCATAGTAACAAAAGCAACAGAAATTAAAATGATACTTGCCACAAGCACATGCTAACCTTAATTGCAAAACTATGTATGAAAATATTGAGTAGAAAACTTCCTTAGTATTGGCTGCTTCATATATCTATCTACCTTGAAGCGTAAATTTTTGTAAGCTTATGATGGATATCATTTCATTCAAAGTGAAAAATTCTTGAGTTTGCATAGAAGCAAAAACACACATCCCTACTACGAGACTAATTTTCAAAAGTAGGGTGTTTATCATCATCACCGATCAAGCGTTGAAAATGCTGTCATATAATAGTCGCCTGTGTTCTACCTCTGGCATGGGTGTGATCCTATCAATAGAATGCGTCAATACATAATACAATCAATTTTAATAAAGCTGTTTTGTTACTTCAAAAAGAAAAAAAGACATATTGCATCTATGCACATAATTGTTGCAGAGATAATTTCTACCTTTATTTGCCATAATTTCCAAACTAGTATCTATTTTATATTTTTTTTCAGTATATGAAAGAAATAACGAATTAACATAGAAAAACCATAGCTGGTGCACATATATTTTGGTATCTCTTAACATGTGTATATATGTACCTATATTGCTGCTTTTATCCATTTATGTCCAACTTCATGTATGCTCATTTCCACAAATGTTTATTTATCTGGAGATTTTATGTTTGGAATATTCTTTCAAATGGCTGTCGAAATACCGTACGAATCATCGAGCTTCCGAAGATTACCCACAATAACCCCCCCCCCCAAAAAAAAAAAAAAGACAGAAAGAGAGAGATCCGGTTTACAACGTAAGGAGAATAATATTTTTAGGTTAAAATAATTGGCTACTGTAAGAATATCAGTTACCAGAAGTATTCTCACTATTCTAATATAAAAAAAATGCAAAACCCCTCTTTACGAAGTCACTTTACAAACTATTGAAACAAGAATCACCACATCATAGAAGAAAATAGGATAACACGTAATTCATTCACTATACAATGCATTTCCTCTAAACATTTTTTTGTTACCATCTCCCATTTGGTGTCAGAAAGGCACTTCAAACTAGGCAAATAAACCCGATAGATCAGGTGGAAGCCAGAGACTACCTGCTTTAGTCTGTCTCCTTTCTTCCCTACATATATTTTTCCTTTTTACTCTCTTCACTTATGAACTTCCTATTGCACCTAGACCACGCAAAAAAGGAGAAAAAAATAGGCTTTTGTGCCAAGAATTACCAAACTTGTCTCTCTCGTCCAGAACTTTTCTCTTATTCTGGAAGGGAACGTTTTCAGTTAAAATAAATGTTTTATGGAATTAGCTCTCGCACTTTCTGCCTACACACACGCACACAAA
>NC_090727.1:19075331-19082831 GCF_036898095.1 Palaemon carinicauda | reverse complement strand
GACCGACTTTTGTTAGAGGTAGTAAGCGGTACAACCTGGGATTTGCTGTCCTAAAAAGGGCCAACATGGCTTTTTATATCATTGTTCACATGTCATAGGGCACCGGAAATACCTAGAAATGGAGAATTAAACTTATGAGACCAACAACAATTACTTACATCAGATGAATCTAGTGGTGGTAGTAAGCAGTACAATCTTGATAATGACACCATTATAAGTGTTAATTGCTTATAGTGCATGTAAAGTATATTAGCCTATATCTCAAGGAAATGGGGTGACTAGTTAAGGGTTGTGAAACCCCTTGAAGGGAGGAAATGGCCCTGAAATGGTGAATGAATATTTTCTTGAGGCCAATAGTAATCACCATTTCACCTCTCTAGTGAAAAACACCAAATGCTCAGGCTATTATGAGGTTTACAGAGTTCTCCCATTTATTGTATTGGAAAACATTAAAACAAAAGTAAAATACGATATATATATATATATATATATATATATATATATATTATATATATATATATGAGTGTTCATGTGTGCATATAAATATATATACATGTATGCTGATGACGCTGTCCTTATTAGCAAAACACTAAAGGACTTGCAAAGCTTGCTTACCAGAATGCATGAAATATCAGATGAGGATGGGCTCAAGATAAAACGAAGAAAGACTGAGATGATGAGAACGGAATATGCAATGAAAGATGCAATATCATTGGAAGAAGAAATGATTAATGATGTGGAATCATTTAAATATTTAGGAACTATGATCTCTAATACAGGACCCTTAGAATCTGAGTTCAATGAAAGATTGAAAAAAGCAAATCAGAAAATGGCTTGGTTAGGTAAAATTTGGAAATCAAATTGCCTGATATTACAGATAAAAATCAGGCTATCTATCAGTTTAGTGAGATTGGTATTACTGTATGGATACGAGTCGTGGTATGACAATGAAACAATCTCCAACAGATTTAGTAGATTTGAGAGCAAAGCCCTCAGAGGAATATTGCTTGTTAAATGACAGGACAGGATTAAAAATGAAACTTTACGAGAGATTAATCGAGTGCCATATGTGGATGAGATCATGGTGAGGAGTAGATGGAGATTGTTTGGGCATGCTGTTCTCACTCCCCAAGAGAGATTAGTTCACCAAACTTTCAACTGGGCTCCACAAGGGACTAGAAGATTTGGAAGAATCATGTCTACCAGGCTGAGGACTATAAAGCGTGAGGTAAATGATGAATGGAGAAGTATTGATTTAAAAGTTCAAGATAGTGACGACTGGTGAAATCTAACTAAGGTCCTTTGCGTCAATAAGCGTAGGAGGAGATGAGGATGATGATGATGATGATGCCTAGGAGACATATTATTATTAGTATTATTATTATCAATTGCTAAGCTACAACCATAGTTGGAAAAGCCGCAAGCTATAAGCCTAGGGGCTCCAACAAAAAAAATAGCCCAGTGAGGAAAGGAAATAAGGAAAAATAAAATATTTCAAGAACAGTAATAACATTAGAATAAATACCTCCTATATAAACTATAAAAACTTTAACAAAACAAGAGAAAGAGTATCCTTCTCCTAGAATAGGTGCTTACCATAGCTAGTCTCTTCTACCCTTACAAAGAGGAAAGTGGCCACTAAACAATTACAGTGCAGTAACCCCTTGGGTGAAGAAGAATTGTTTGGTATTCTTAGTGTTATCAGGTGTGTGAGGACAGAGGGTATGTAAAAAATAGGCCAGACTATTCGATGTGTGTGTAGACAAGTGGAAAATGAACCGTAACCAGAGAGAAGGATCCAATGTAGTACTGTCTGGACAGTCAAATGACCCCATAACTCTCAAGCGGTAGTGTCTCAACGGGTGGGTCGTGCCCTGCCAACCTACTACATATGCCTGAGATTTGACGAGGCCAGATAATTAAATACGGACGTATCTTCATTCAATCTCCACATTCGTCCGTCCACTAATGTTTGCAAAAATATAACACTTGTCGATTGCAATCCAATTCTAGGAAGGTCTTGACATGGAGATATGCTGAAATCAGCTCAGTCATCTGATCACTTAAATGAAACAAGAAATGAAACTTGGTCAAAGGATGAAATAAAACCCCAATGAGTCTACCATTAACTTAATTGAATTTTTAATTGAGAGAGAGAGAGAGAGAGAGAGAGAGAGAGAGAGAGAGAGAGAGAGAGAGAGATTGTCTGTGTCCTTCTTATGGTGTAATATATCCTTTTTTATGTGTATTATGTTGTAAATAAGATGAATGAAGACGCTGACATTCAGCATGAAATGACAAATAGGATTTCTCACTAAACGTCAATGCAGTAAAGAAAGGGTAGGACATACTCGAATTACATCAAAACTACAAAAAATATTCATCGACAATTTCTGTGAATTGTTAATTGCAAAATCAACTCAAGAGGGAGATAACCTTTTGCGTAGAACAGAAACGCTACCTACAAATGAAACGTTATGTGAAGTACCGAAGTCAAAATAATGGAAACGCTCAAACAAAGGGAATGTCAAATTTGATGGAAATCATGGATACGTTCGACTGATGGCAAATCAAACGAACCTCTCGTTGGAAGGTCACTTCACCAAATGGAAGGACAAGAGTTAATTAATATATATATACTAGAATGGAACATATAATCAACGATTGCATGGCATATTGTTCTAAGCGGGGCAACTCCTTATCAAAACGATTCTGTTAAATACTTATACAATATGTATCAAGGCAAATATCAAGTACTGTATGTTGTAAGAAAATTCATACCAATGTATACTTTCCGCTAGGCAACATGATTTTACGTAATTGGGCCACTTATTACTTAAAACTTACATAGGATAAATCAGATATTACACGTTTTTAAATCTCCTCTTTTCATTGTTAGGATATTTTATTATTACTAAAGAATTTCTTTCCCTCATAAACATTATCAAAGAATTATCTTTGCCATAATCATTTATAATCGTCGTTTGTTTGTATTCTAGTATTGTTTCAATACTCGGTACAATTATATATATGCCATTTGGTATAATAAATTCAATCCTCTTACAATCCATTTCACTTCAGTACAAGAATGATGTCAGGATGCCAGATAACTCACAATCAGTACAAGAATGGAATGTACATGAGAGACCCATTCCTTTATCCATAGACATTTTAATCAAGAGGAAAAAAGCCTCTCTTATTCACAGGCAGTCATAAAACACTTGTAAAGCTGCCGAGTCCTATGTTTACATTATGGAGAGCAACAATACTTGGATCGGAGGGCGTGAAGATCGTTTCCATTCCTTATAGCGCCACGTCCCCAACAGCTCAAAGTTCACTCAGGGTGCATTCATGTCCCCAATAAACAATGTCTGAGGTACTTTTAACAAAAGTTATAACTAGAGTGACGGTTACCGACCTCGACAGTCGAATGTGTGTCTTTTTGACAGAATACACAAAGACGAATGACAAAAGACAGCTGCTTATTCTCGTTTCTCTCAGAATTAATATTGACAGCCACTCATTTTTCATTTCCTTAGTAACTTTACTCCCGTTTCCGAAAGAACAGTTGCAAAGAAATTTTCATTAAGTCATGTCGTTACACGAAAAATACGAAAGGAAATGTCTACAACAAATAAAAAAAAAGTAAAATTGGGTAACTGAGTCCCAATTATTTCCGTTATATTCCTTAATAAACATATATTTCGAATACTGAAATCACTTTAGGCCCCTTCCGACAGACTGGCTGTGACATTTTATCAAGCAAAATAATAATTGAATTACAATTTTTTTTTATGAATTTCCGAGTGTTCCAAATATATTATTATTATTATTATTATTATTATTATTATTATTATTATTAATAATATCAAATAATGATTATTTTTATAATTATCATTATTAATATTATTATAATTATTATTATTATTATTATTATTACTATTATAATTATTATTATTATTGTTATTATTATTACTATTATTATTATTGTTATTATTATTATTATTATTATTATTATTTTTATTATTATTATTATTAATATCAAAATTATTATTATTATTATTATTATTATTATTATTATTATTATCATTATTGTAATCATATTATGATTTTATGTCAAACTTAATTCTATTAACTACTTTAGATACGGGACAAATTAATAATGATATGTAGTCCTCAAAAAAATCCTCAGGTGCAGAAAAAAAAGTGTACATTACACATAAAGAGAGAGAGAGAGAGAGAGAGAGAGAGAGAGAGAGAGAGAGAGAGAGAGAGTCGTAATATTTCTATGGAACTGAGATATTAATGGGTAACCTTGGCAATAAAGTTTGATGATTTATGGTATATCATGAAATTCTTTTGAAGGTCTCTGAAACTAAAATTCAAAAGAAAACCATCAACAAGACTAAAGGCAAACCCAACCAAATTAAACAGCCATTAAGCATCCTTTCTGTCACAGTTACTCCTTTTTGAAGAATTGTAAAATATTTACACGATGATCGATATTCTGCAAGCTCCAATTTTCCAAGTTATTAATGCTGTAAAACGAGATAATCTCTGGTAAGAAGAATGCATACTCTATTGAAACATTTATCGAGGGATTACCGTTCTTTTGCTCAAACCCCCAGCCCACCTTTCGAGATTTTTCAGCAACATTGGCGTAAAACTACTTTAACCACTTTAGCCTTAAAGCACTTATCCTTCCTGTTTCTATAATTTTCTTTTAATTCTCGCAATTCATCCTTGTTTTCATAAATATTACTGTCACATTAGTGTCAAGTTCACCTATGCAGTCTCTTCTGCCATTACTATTCACAAACCTCAGTTTGGTTATCTCTGCTTTTCTTGCTTCTATTTTTCTTTCAATTTCATTTGCCACTTTACTTTTTGTTTCTTTTTAAATTTCTTGTTTACTTATACTTTCTTACTTCTTCAATTTTAAAATAATATTCATTGCATATTACTTTAATACTTTTTCTCCAACATTCCCCATATGGTTTATTTTGATAAAGATTAAAAGGATTAGAATATTTCTAATAAGTAAGCGGTATAACTTTCCAGGCTAATGCCTTCGCAAATATATTGACCATACCTACATATTATATGCCTTTGCAGATATACAGAACATACATACACATACTCTGCTACTTTTATTACACTGCTACACTAGCAAATTTGTTCACCATCTTTCAATTTTCTCTAATTTACTACA
The DNA here is from genome assembly GCF_036898095.1 of Palaemon carinicauda. Lineage (NCBI taxonomy): Eukaryota > Metazoa > Arthropoda > Malacostraca > Decapoda > Palaemonidae > Palaemon > Palaemon carinicauda. The sequence goes on along the minus strand of NC_090727.1, from coordinate 19,077,619 downwards.
ACATTCAAACGTTCGCTTGTAATTATATACTATCTACATTAAATACTACTGAATGCTTAATCGTCCTAGTTTCCTTTTTTTCTCCTACCCATCTCCCAGTTCGCTACCTTACAGCCCTCCCTTCTTCAATATCTTTGAACTGCATGACATTCCTCTTCGTCCTCCCCCCTCCTCCTCCTCCTCTTCAACTTCAACCCCTCACCTCTTCCTCCTCCTACAACTCTCCCATTTCGTCCCTCCTCTTCCTCTAATGTCTCATCAAAATCCAAATACCACATTGTCTTACTCTCATATAATGAACAGAGGCTTTTGTATATCAGTGCAGTTAATTTTTATCTTCGAGGGAAGTTAAAATCGTCTAAATATTGTTTCATCAATAATTTGAGGACAGGAAAATAATTCTGTTTACAACGAGAAACGTGTTAATCGACTCTTATTTCAATTATTTCTTTAAAAATTTAATTCGCAATCAGAACAAAAGTTCAAAAATTATAAGTTAGTCCATGATATCATTTAACTAGTTTATGAAATACGATACTAATAAAAGACTACGAAGGCTTACCTTTTCCCAGTTAAAGAAACGCGCAATAAACATTCTCATTCCAGCAACATTTATTCGTAAAATAAAACAAATATAATAAAATGAACATTCATTTTGCTTCTTTCATTAATCCCTTTTCTTTGATAAACGTATCAAAATATTCTGAACGATAAACAAAAATACCCAACATTTCAGTAATTATTTATAATTGGCCATTAACCCCCGACACTAGACAAACATTCTCGCCTCTACTTAACATATATCATTCTTAATTGACAGTACAACAAGGGTGAAGCAAACAAGCAAACAGATAGGAGTATAAAATGTATAAAGTTTAACTTCCAACCATTTTACGCTGAATAACATTACATTTTCAAATTTCAAGAATTGAATGCAAAAACATATTTCATACATAACTGACAGCTGGCTACGAAAATTAAATAAATATGACTACTAACTCTAATCCGATTTGGTTGCGGGGATTGGATCATCTGTTTAGCTGTCAAGTCGATGAAACCCGGAACGGTTATGCAAAAGTCGAAAGTGTGTTGGTTTTTAACGTATTTAAGCAAGAAAAAACAAGATAAATTTCCACGTTATTAAAGTTTTTATGAAGAAAGTCACTGTCTATTTTTCCGTATATAAGCTTGGATAAATTACAAGAACAAAAGTTTATGAAATAAACAAACTTTCATAATCAAAACCATATTATATATTTTACTAACCAAAGATTGCCGCATTAATGATCGTCTAACAGATAAATCCTAGCTTTTTTCACATATTTTAAATAATATTTACTTGTTTTACAAAATAAAAGATAAAGAATCATCTAATCAAAAAACAAAATAATCAAATGTATTAATTCTCGTTGTCTCAGAGAGAGAGAGAGAGAGAGAGAGAGAGAGAGAGAGAGAGAGAGAGAGAGAGAGAGAGAGAGAGAGAGAGAGAGAGAGTACAGTAGTTGTGCAAAATTTCCTTTTCTTGAAGCATATTCCCTTGACAATTTTTAGAATGAGACGGATAAATACTGAGGGAGTGTTTCTTGGTCACAACCGACATGCAGTATCTAAGAAGTCAAAACTTTATTATTAAAGAAACGAAGCTGGGAAAACCAATCTCTTAACCAAGCCCCCCCCCCCCAAAAAAAAAATCAGTTAATTTTTCGAGACATGAATTTACTCCCTCCCCCATAAAACAATACTAATGAGTTTTCAAAAAAAAAAAAAAAAAGAGGTTCTATAGGATAATTTGCTCATCTCGTTTGAATAGGAAATATTTGTTAGATATCTATATAATATACACGATTAATATAATCATAAATAGACTACATATTATTGCCACTATCATTATTCATTCATAAGGTGAATGTTGGAGAATGCAATTACTTCTGTAAGCTAGCTTCTGCAGATTACAATATCATTATATATGAGAGTAAAACTCATTCAAGAGGAGCATAGTTAACTGGACCGATATAACAGTAAAAATATGAAAGAAACACCCCACTTTGAAGTTGCATTGCAAAGCATGTAACGTCATATCAAATATTCGAACTATTCTAACATAAAAGAAACAAGACTGGCAACATAAATTGAGCAAGGATTGATGGAGACCTGGTTTGAAAAAAAGACCCTCAGCAGAGATAATGAAATGAACATATCTTACTCCACAAATCTCCTTTTCTCTGATCCAACCGCCAGAGAGCCGCCAGAGTTTTATGGCACTTGGGAAGAGGAAGAAGAAGAAGGAA
>NC_090727.1:19060331-19072831 GCF_036898095.1 Palaemon carinicauda | reverse complement strand
TAGTGGAAATCTCCTCCAAGGAAAGATTCAAGTTTACTGTTACGTTAGTCTCACGCTATTAACTCCCGTCTCATTTCCGAAAGTCAGGATACTTTTGGAAAAGTTAATGCACTCACTGTACAAAATCGAAAGTTCACATACTACATGTTTGTCTGTCCCGAGGTCTGCGACATACAGATAAAACTCTGTCCTTTTATCTAAAATCACAGTTTAAATATTATTATTATTACTATTATTATTATTATTATTATTATTATTATTATTATTATTATTATTAGTAGTAGTAGTAGTAGTAGTAGTATTACTTGCTAAGCTACAACACTCGTTGGAAAAGCAGGATGCTATAAGCCCAGGGGCCTCAACAGGAAAAATAGCCCGGTGAGGAAATGAAACAAGGAAAAATAAAATTTCTAAGAGTAACAACATTAAAATAAGTATCCTACATAAACTATAAAAACTTTAATAAAACAAGGGGAAAGGAAACAAGACAGAACAGCGTGCCCGAGTGTACCCTCAAGCAAGAGAACTCTAACCCCAAGACAGTGGATGACCATGGTATAGAGGCTATGGCACTACCCAAGAACAATGGTTTGATTTTGGAGTGTCCTTCTCTTACATGAGCTGCTGACCATAGAGTCTCTTCTACCGTTAACAAGAGGAAAGTGGCCACTGAACTATTACAATGCAGTAACCCCTTGGGTAAAGAAGAATTGTTTGGTAATCTCAGTGTTGTCAGGTGTATGAGGACCGAGGAGAATGTGTAAAGAATATGCCAGACTATTCGCCATGTGTGTGTGTGTGTGTGTGTGTAGGCAAAGGGAAAATGAACCATAACCAGAGAGAAGGATCCAATGTTATAATCTAAATATCTTAAATATGAAAAATAGAAGAAACTCACTTTGCACAATGAAACATCGCTATTTTCAAGTCACGGGTTCCAATGCAATCGTCGTAAGATAAAGAATGTATTAAGAGCTATTTTGAGTAAAGAAAACAAACATATGTACCAATTCATAGAAGCTATTTATTGCTACAGTCGACCGAGAAGGAAGGGATGGAACATGGGAAGAACAGAATTTTCTCTCTGATGACCAACGTATTATAAATAATTACCTACGACTGAAATTCGAAATAGGCTGAACTGAGATAAATAAATGAGCGACTTTCATAGAAAATGTCTACCCTTATTTACCAGTCAATAATTTTCACCACAGATCTCCTCATTTTCAGTCCGTTCACTGTTTGAGAGAGAGAGAGAGAGAGAGAGAGAGAGAGAGAGAGAGAGAGAGAGAGAGAGAGAGAGAGAGAGAGAATACTATTCAAATACATAAAATACACTAGTAAAATTTTGTATTCCCTTCAAAAAGACACATGCTAGGCGTCAATGATAGAGGTCATATTTAACCATTCTATTATTAATATTCATAAAGAAAACGGTTTCATTATTAAAGTAAAGAAACGTAAATCTTAACAAATAAACATGCAAGTGCAGCAAAGTTTGATTCACCAAGGTCACCAAGGACCTGACCCGATTCCTTGGGCTTTAGGTCAAAATATGAAAAAGTTTTGGAAAATTCATCCTTTCAAAACTTTTGAGATAGCAAAACCTTCCATACCTTGCTTCTTCCCAAAGTCAGAATCTCCGCCCCATAAAGATTCGGTCTTAAAAATGGATATGATAAACCAAGATCCTTTTATCAAAGACGTAACAACGTTACCTTAATCATCAAAACTTGCATCTCAATTTGGTAAAGCAAATATTGCTAACATTCAAAGGTGGTCAGTGATGGGATGAAAGTGCAGTCGGGTATTACATAAAAATAAACTATAAGAATTCACAACACATTTTATACAATAGGATTGCCATACATATGTACAATTCTTATACTAAATTACGTGAGATGAAAAGTTGATAAAGATTGTCAAATAAAAATACTTGAGCTCAGCTCTGTTGGTAACGACCTCTTAAGAGCAAGAAAAATCTCTTGAAAATGTAAGAAATCTTTAATTATAACAAAGGTAAATAACATTAATATTATTACCACTACAAACAAAGCTTTAAAAAGTAAGTATAATTGCTTTAAAATTTTTACAGGTAAAAATCTTTAAAAATGTTGAAATGGATGTCTCTAAAATTAAAATTTGTCTTTACTATGTCTACCTAATTATATTCATTAAAGAGTTAAAAAAAAAAAAGGTAAAATTAGGAAAACATTAGTTAATGAGCCTTTTAAAAACAAGAGAGAACGGAGAAATTCTTATAACAAAGTAATTACTTATCAAGAAAAGAGCCAGAAAATATTCTTGCATTTATGGCAGAAATAAAAAAAAAATGAAAAAATAACACAACAGTTTCAGCAGTTTAGAGAGAAAAAAATAATGGTAAAAAGGTGAGAGAAGTAAAAAATTCATGTAAAAAAATTAACTCAGGTTAAAATAAACCGTGCCTTGATAACTAAGTCGGAATTCCTAAGGAAAACTGAGAAGAAAGCTAAAATACGTATAAATAATTACTAATGAAATCAACCCCAACGCCATTACAGCCTAAATTAACGTTTTCCGAAATGAGGTAGGCTCATTAGGTTTCTCATAATAGGGAGCGAGAAAAACGGAGGTAATAATGAAGCCTGTAAGCCAGTTAATTCAGCCTTCTTAAAGCGTTATAAACAACGTAAAGACTGTCAGATGAATTTTCAACTAAAAATCTAAACTACTGTGAAACGTTGACCTTGAAAATTTGCGACCCCAAAAATGAATTGCCTAGATCTACTGACTACTAACAACATCTTTTTTAACAGAGGACTCGTTTTTTAATGCACAACATTCGGTCTTGAGGACTGAGAACGTTATCATGATGAGAAAAGCAGTAAACAAATGAATTCTCAAAGTAGTACGGTTATGCCTCTGGATAATTTGCTAGATTCACATTAGATTTAAGAATTTCACTAATTCCATCTATATTTTTCATATTTAACTATTTGCATCATAAATCCTATATATATATATATATATATATATATATATATATATATATATATATATATATATATATATATATATATATATATATATATAAAACACTACGCCCCCTATCAAAATAGTTCAAAGGCCATAATAAATAAAACCAATTTCTACTACATTTTAACACTAAAATAAATCCTGCTACGTCACCACGTGCCCAAACCCTTTACGAGCAGCTTCATTCGAAACAAAAGACAGCATCATCTAAACTAAAAACAAACAATGAGGCTTACATTGTCAATTCACGGAAATTTAGACGAATGAAAATGAATATTGACTCATATCCCAGAAGTTGCCAGTTTCAATACCCTTAGGCAAATGCATGCTATGCTTCATTTTGAGAGTTTTGGATATGCATAAAAACTATATAAGTGTTTATGTTATTAAATATATGACTTGCAACAACGAGTATACTTTGTATATATCTGTGGGCAATGAACATGTATAAATTCAGGCGAATTAGAAACTTTGTAGATAACTAAATGACTAAAGAAATGTAAATAACATTTATTTTCCTTTCTCCTCAGTGGGCTTTAATCCATCTCTAATCGCATACAGATTAACAAATACACTATTGTTTCAAATAAATTATGATAAATCAATAAATGTTACCAAAACCTTGGCTGTAATCATACGAACCATAATGAAATAAAAACATTCGCAAAACCAATACCAAAAACATTTCACACTCAACTCTTGGTTCTATTTCTTCTTCGGCAATCCATCATTTTTTTTTCTTTTCACCATTTCACTTCGTCACCTTTTCCTTTCCTGCAAAACTTATCAGAATTCTTGGTCTCCATTCTCAGAAAGAATCTCAAAAATTAAATTCTATCTTCAAATATCTAAAAGAATTTTCGGAGAGCAGACGCCTTGAGCTCAGAGCTCAGGTATTTCAAAGGCAATGAAACTAAGATTTTCTTAGTAATATTAATTTTAAGAACAAACAAATGAAAATCATGAGGGTAAAATAAGAATTAAAGCTTTTAAGTTTTTTTTTCTCAAAAGTTAATGCAGGTAGCAAGGAAAAAGTCCAAGGGAGAAATAAAAATATATATACACACACACACACACACATATATATATATACATATATATATATATATATATATATATATATATATATATATATATATATATATATATATATATATATATATATATATATATATATATATATATATATATATAAGTGCAAGGATTTACGTCTCAAGGACCCGAGGGTCTGTGAGGACTTCGAATTTTCCAAACAGGTCCATGTGAGGGGAGACAGTATTTGATTTCGAGCACATCAAGAGGTGTGATGCTTGATAGAACTGTAATAGTGTCAATAAAGGATTCAATTATGCTGATGTAGACTTCTTTATGCGGAAACTCTCTACTTGAATTATGTTAAAGTTTAATTTAGAGAACAAGCATATATCATAATTCCAAAGAAATAAACATTAGCTCCCTCAAGTAAGAGCATAGAAACAAAAAGTTACCCCAATTGATTTGCATATATATGTAAAAGGTGATGGATATTGGGAAAAATTTACATCACAAACTCATATCAGAGACAGCAGTTTTTATTTGCTTTTCTTTGAGACAGCAGACGTTGTTCGGTGGACCTAACTATTTATAATAGTTAATATATGTATGTGATTAACCATCTTATAAGTTTTGTTCGTTAATTAAACGATAGACAGACATATATTATAAGTTGATTTAGTAAAGAGTTATTGAACAAAGAGACTAGAAACGAGAGAGAGAGAGAGAGAGAGAGAGAGAGAGAGAGAGAGAGAGAGAGAGAGAGAGAGAGACGAGTGTCAGCAGGACGCCAAGCACAGTGTATGACGTCACCATTACATCAGAAGAGGGGACCAATAAAACACAAGAACAGTCACATGACGTGACATAATTTGCCACACCTAGATTAGCCTGCAAAAGACCCTTCCGAGAAGCAGGACCGGTTTTATCCTCAAAAGCATTACAGTGAAAGGTTCCCCCTTCTCCCCCATCCTGGGGCGTGGCCCCAACACCAAATGCCAAGTGATAGGCACTCAATTAACTTCAACAATGCGATAAGTTGGCCGCAAGAAGAAATAGGAGAGAAACCCGGTTGGAGATGCCATTTTACCTTTCAACGGAAAGGTGGATAAATAACTAACTCCTACCCGAGACGAGGTAGGAGGAATTTTTTAACTGTCCATTTGGGTGACACCTGCCTTGGACCGAGTTCCCTTCCCGTCTGAAAGGGGGACTCATGGATTCAGCAAACCACAGCAAATAGAAATTCCAGTCCACGGTTACAGCAACCAATCTTCAAGAGGATTAATTTTTGTTCGAGTTTTGTGTATTTTTTAATTCAACAATATAGAAAATTTGTAAAATCATTGTTCACTGAAGTTTACTTAGTAAAGCCCCGAAAACTAAACAGCATTTTAGCTGCACCCGCATCTCTTGAGGGTCTTAAATATGAAAGTAATTAGTGCACTGAAGATTAATGACAGTATTAACTTAACATAACTTATAGAATAACTAAAAAGATTATTGTATTGAAGCTAATGAAATGATTCTTCCCCTAAAGCTTCACATAATATTTAGTTGTATAAATCATTTAACTTAATTTTGAATACTGTAACACCATGTTCATAGATTATATCCTCATACATTTCAACAGCAATGACGAGATATTTACAATATATATATATATATATATATATATATATATATATATATATATATATATATATATATATATATATATATATATATATGACTGAATATAGTAGTTACTTCTTTCAAACGCATGACTTCAAAGTAGTTTTTTCCCAGAGTGAGCAAGATTCGTGTTAGTGAGTAAATCGATGTTCTATTTCGATAGAATAGAAGGACTTTGAGGAATAATCTAGTCTCTTTCTCGAGTTACTGCTTCCCTACAAAACAAGAGGGGGAAAATGAAAATAGGATGACAACTTTTCTTGGACGATAAAATCGTAAATGTCATAATAAAATCAACTATAACCTCACTGGCAAAAAGGAAATTCCTAAGGTGGTGTTGCAAAAAAAAACTTCTTTTATGGTACAAAATGAAACAAATGACAAAAATGCATGTACCTAACCCGATTAACTATTTCCATACACTTGTAATTTAATATGAAACTGACCAACGAGAAATTCGAGACATCGATTCCTTTCAGTCTTCACTTGGGGTCGTGGTCGTCGATCCCCTCAATGGAAATCCGAAGGCTTAGGTCAAGTGGTTTCTCTTTTTTGGACTCTAGGTCGTGTTTGCTCTTCCTGCTGTTCCTTTCTCTTTCCAAACCTTTTGGATCTGGATGGATTTCCTCTATTATTTTTTACCTCACGTAGCAACTTGGCTCGAGTTCCAATAATACCTCGGGATTCTTATCTATGCTTAATTAAGTACGAGATTTAGGTATTTGGTGTATTGGTGTAAGAAACTCAAACCGTTATATCAGAAGTTTACAAAAGGTAGCTTTTGATCTTTCTATTGTCCCAAGCAAAGTAATTATATAACAATCCTATAGGATGGGAAATCACTATAAAATATTTCCTGCAACAGAACACAACTTCCTACCTCTACTGGGATTGAACCAGAAATTTCAAGTGAGTGGAACCCTCTTGGGGCTTATAAAAAAGAACGGTCAAAATAGCAAATGTGTCGAATCCTTTAAAATATCAGATAACTCTCACCAGAGATCCATATATAGCCCCTCCAACCCTTTCAAGCAACTGCATGTTCTAGAAACGGGTAGCAAAGGAGCAGGCGCCGTGGCTGGCAAATATTATTGTCAATAAAAAGAAACGAGATTTAAAGTAAAGCAAATAAAAAAAGCATCCATACAAACATTCCTACTGTAACTCATTTCCCCTAATTTGGATTGAATTATGGACCCTCTCCGAGGTTCATATATATATATATATATATATATATATATATATATATATATATATATATATATATATATATATATATATATATAATATACATATATAATATATATATATATTATATATATATATATATATATGTATATATATATACATATATATATATATATATACATATATATATATATATATAGAGAGAGAGAGAGAGAGAGAGAGAGAGAGAGAGAGAGAGAGAGAGAGAGAGAGAGAGAGAGAGAGAGAGAGAGAGAGAGAGAGAGAGAGAGAGAGCCATTACAAATAATGTAAGGAATAAGAAGCAAATATAAATGACAAAATACGATAAAGTAGCAAAATTACAAAGGTTTATTTTCTTTACTTTAATGATTATGACATTACTTTTCTTTAGCGATAGGACACCAAATAGTAATAAATGTCTTCTCTTCCTCATTGGCCCATTGCGTGACACTGGTGAGAAACCTGATCCAAGTCGTCCTCCTGTATTCGGGGATTGGATCTGGTCTTTCTATTTTCACTTCTGCCCACATGATTATCTTTTGTTTTCACCTGTGAACTTTGAAGAATTTTTTTTATGTAAATTGACTTCAGCTGTTAACAAGTAACTAGATACTGAATTAAATTCAACTTTTGTTCGATTTCATTTGATTTAGGGAAAGGAATGGATTGCTCTGACTTGCTTCGATTGTTTCTGGTTTGAGAAAACGAAGCCCTAAAATAAATAAGCCTTATAACAGCTGACTTTGGTTACCAAATTAAAATCTTTACCCAGAGTCTGACTGAATGTTTTATTCCATTTTAACCATCAAGATTTCGTTTTTATATCGACAAGTAAATCTACGATAATAAAGGTCTGACTATTAAATGAATGTAGACATTTTATTACCTTTATACAATATAAACATAAAATATCATAAAAAAATATAAGTTTTTTGTAAATGAAGACATAAATTTGCACTTTGTACTCCTTCCCTCTTTCTGTGATTTTCATTACGCACATTCCCTAGATTGAACGACCATCTAGGAGCATTTTCCTGCATTTGTTATTGGTATTCTTCTCTTTTCAACTATTACTAAATTATCGATAATTCACATACCTAAAGCACTTTAGTTTCTTGCCAATTTTCTAGAAATCAATGACCAGTTCAATTCTTTTTATATTTAAGAATAGGAATTTATTTTTAATAAACTATGAAATCATAGTAGGTTATCGCATCCTTAGAAACTGGTAAGAAAACAACGTTATATATGTGTACACATACAAACACACTCACACACGCACGCACACACACACACACACACATATATATATATAAATATATATATATATATATATATATATATATATATATATATATATATATATATATATATATATACACACATACATAGACACACACAATATATATATAATATATATATATATATATATATATACACACATATATTGCACAATTCTAATTTATAACGTTAATACCACAGATGTTCAAGAAACATTCTGATCCAATGCGCTCGCTGTTGTCGTATTTCCTGTCACCGCTCTCATAGACCTTGACCGCTCTGGTAACGAATCTAACGTTACCCTTGAGACTACCCTCCCAACGTGTTTATCGCTATGCAGAAAATGCATTTTCCTGGGACAAATAGGCCGGAGTAAAAAAAAGAGAAAAAGAAAGACATTTTAATTTCCCCAGTGAACACAAAAACGATAACTAGTTTCCTCTGCCAGTTGCCAGACTTGGCCCATAAACATGGATGTCTAGTCTCCAATTTCCTGTACTGATAGAAAGCTCGTTTTTTTTCAGAGAGAGAGAGAGAGAGAGAGAGAGAGAGAGAGAGAGAGAGAGAGAGAGAGAGAGAGAGAGAGAGAGAGAGAGAGAATATGATTTCGTAACAGGGAGAGAAATATTCAAGAATTAACAAGACAAACAAATAAAATCAAAAGGCCAACTGTGTCCATGAAAGAATATGGGACCAAACTGATAATTATAATGCCAATACGATGCTTTAAGCATAAGCAAACGCAAACAAAAGTCGTGATACGTGAATTGGGAAGTGCTTAGCGCTGCATTACACAATTTAATTTGAAACTATTATTACGTAACAAATGCTGAGAAAAGCGCACATTTTTCTAGAGAAGTCAACGAATTCATTTAACAAAAATATAATCATTACAAGAAATATGATAGACAAACTTATTAACAATTAAGCTATGGTTTCCTTAATTTATACAATCAAAGGGTAAAGTATGGTTGAACAATGGAATGCATGACATTAAAATTGCTGTTTGAACCTTTGAACGTCTGACTTTGATCTAATGTTGACACGTAACAATTAGATACAAGATCTAAAACTAGGTAAATGGATATATATATATATATATATATATATATATATATATATATATATATATATATATATATATATATATATATATATATATATATATATATCAGAAATAATATGGAATACAATTTCAATATGAACAGCACCATGAATGTATTATGAAGTTTTCAGTAAGTAAAAAAAAAAAAAAATTAAGAAAACTGTTTTAGCTTTTCAGTTGCTGGTAAACAAACAAGTACCAACTGTGAGAGGTATTAAAGGAAATCTGCAAATGAGGTTTATATACAAACAGATTGCAAAAGTTACAAAAGATGCAGCAAATTTAAAGCATAACAGCCAATATTATTTAGCTGCTTTTGAGAGGATACAATCATTTAAAAGAGTTAATAAAAATTCATGTTGGGGATAATACAGTTTTAGACGTAGTGGTGAGGAAAAATTGCGTTTGCAATTGAAAATGTCTAATAGCATCAAATAAAAAGAAAAATGAAGAGTTAATGTTAAGTTTAATACAATTTTGATAGTAACGAAGGGTCACGGACATTAAAAATTGTAAAGCACTCATTAGAATGTAAGTATAAAATGTTTCAAATGATGATAGTACCATGGAAATGTGCCAGAGTAAGTGGGGTAAAAAGACAGCTTGGGTTTTGTAAAATTGGTTAAGCGGGTGTTTTGTCAGCCGAAAGAAAAACAAAGGATTACTGGTAGACCCGAGACTGTTAAAAGAAAGGGTGGATTTCAGCAGCGTCAGGGGAAAATGCTAGTAACTTGAAAATTGCAAACGATCTCCCCATAGCACACACAGACTGTTGAGATTCTGCAAAGAGTTTCTCAGCCGAGTTAATTTCAGATATTTCTATTTGTTTGTCTGTTTTATTTTCTATTTTTGTTCGTAACTGAAATTTAAATTTCCCAAACACACTCAAATTTCGACCTTATGCTTTAAATTCACCAAAGTTCTTATTCACAAACTTCGTTGTTTTATCAATAAATCCTTAGAGCGTTACCGTTGCTTTCTTGGCTTACGAAAACAAAGGATTGACAATAATGTCTTACAAAAACAATTTTGTGGCAAAAGCTGTGAGTAAACTGAAGATATTGCTTTCAGGCAAAGGTCAACCAATCTTGAGCTCCCTAGATTGCGTTGAAAAAAATGTAAAAACACAAACACAAGCACATCTGGACACACGAACTCTCACACAATAAAGAATGTTTCAGCTTATTTTCACGCAAAATCTGCATAATTCACAACATGTATTGATGTTAAACATGCCAAAAAGCAGTTTCTAATTTCTAGGATGAGATAATTTTCTCCATATCTACTTAGTCTTGAAAAATAACAAAGGAACCAATTCAGAAAATCGAAGATTTCTAAATAAATACACTGCATATGCTTTGAAATTTTCGTTTTACTACATGTCTATATTTGCTGTAATTTATTGTAAATTTTCCTCTAAGGACAGGTCTTTTGTCAGACATAATTCCACAGTGATTACTAATATCTAGACTGATTTCCCATAACAAAACCATTTCCACCACAATTCTATTAGCCTACTTTCCTTGACATCCTTTACAGTCAGCTCTGAAAACTTTACACAAGTTTCATCGAATATTGCAGCAGTCTTATATTTCTTTATCTTTCCTTCAAAATAAAAGGAAAACATTCAAGACAATCCCTCCCACACAAGTCTGCATTCTCTTCAACAGCATCATCTCTCAATTTGAACGTTTTATTCTAACATCGATTTACTGGCTACTTTTTATTGTATTTCCCCCCAGTACTTATAGTATCTCTGATAGTATCATAAATATCATTACGTCGATACAAAATCTTCATTGTTACAAAACACCATCCAATTATGAAATGGTAACATATTGGGAAAGGTATGTAAATTCTCTTTCTCGGATTAAATTAGAAGTTATTTTTCCTGATGATTTTCCGTGTAGTGTATAACGAGATTAAAATGAATTAGTTAAAAGGCTCTTTTCATTATCGATTGAAGTCGAATTCAATACACGACCAAGGCCGAAGAAAATATGATAGAATACGTTGTATTAAAGATCATTGTGATTCCGGTGACCTTAATGTAAATTATATGGCAAATTGCTCACCTACAGTAGTGAGCATGCTTCGCGCGAAATGCTCATATAACTGTTATAGTCTCTTTGTATCCTTAAGACATCATAATTCTCCACAACTTTAAAATGCGATATGTCTTTATCAATGTATCTTGAGTGCTTCCATATCAGTGTAGACAGTGGATCTGAGAGAGTTAATAGATGCCTTTACTATTAGAAAATAAGTAATGAAGAAATATATAGCATAAATGACTGAGAGTTGTTTACAATGGACTTTACGCAGAGCTATCTAGACATGGTCAGTCGCTCCAGATATAAACACGTTGGCCTCATTATGAGAGAGAGAGAGAGAGAGAGAGAGAGAGAGAGAGAGAAAAAAAACACGTCGATTCTACGGTACATTTAAAAAATGGTGTCAAATGATTCGATATCTATAACACTATTATAGACAGACCTTCACATAATGCTAAACCTACGGGAGGAAGAATCCCATTCTGTCGCAAAATATCAAACTTCTGATAATGAAGCTCTACTAGAAAAAAAAAAATTTATCTAATAACTTCATCATGAGTTGGCCCAAATTGAATACAAAAGATCTAATTTTCCAAAAGGAAAAAATAGTGTTGCAATAAGCTTTGAGGTCGGCAATGAGATAAGGAAAAACTTGTACAAGAGATTAAAGTGAAATACGAGAGAGAGAGAGAGAGAGAGAGAGAGAGAGAGAGAGAGAGAGAGAGAGAGAGAGAGAGAGAGAGAGAGAGAGAGAGAGATGTTACAATAGTCTGATCCAAAGTCCCAGGAGGGTGAATTCTCACATTACACTGAACTGCATGGACTTACAATAGCACCCAATGGCCGTCTGATAAGGCCTCATAACCACCTTATCCTTTCTTATCCCTTTTGTCAGGACAAAATATCCTTGGGAACGGTTGAGAGAGAGAGAGAGAGAGAGAGAGAGAGAGAGAGAGAGAGAGAGAGAGAGAGAGAGAGAGAGAGAGAAGAGAAATAGCATTAGTTTAATCCGGAAAATGTAAAGGATTGTATTGTGAGTTCTGTGATCTCTCTAGCCGTTTGTTTTTCACAAGTAAATGTATTTCTTATATCTGTTTTGATAAGTTACTTCCAAAGATCAAACAATA
>NC_090727.1:19047831-19055331 GCF_036898095.1 Palaemon carinicauda | reverse complement strand
AAAGCAGGTAGCGCTGTTGTAAATCCTTTATTTGTGGTGATAACTTCGCATCGTTAGCAGTGCAAAGGATAAAATATTAAAGTTTAATTACTTTGGGTAGAATGAATGAAAAAATAATATCCAGGACAATTGTGCAACTCATATTTTTTACCGTTTATGGAATTATGATTACAACTCAAAGCGTTTATTTTCAAGGCTGACCTTGAATGAATATTGAAGCGGCAATGGCAAGAGAATGGTTCATATTTTTCAGAATTTGGGGAGGATGGAAAGCACAATATAATTGTTTATTCCTCATTAGTATTAATTTTAGCATTATATTGAAGTGAAATGCACTAACAAAACTAGATAAATCGAAAGAAAAGAGAAAAATTATATAAAAGAAAAAATTAAATCTTTTTTTTTTTTTAAAGCGATCCTTCTTCAGTGAAGCTCAACAGCAACTCTGATAACGTGTTATCATCTTCACTATAAAAAAAAAATAAAAACGACGACATCAACAAATTATCTCAAAACTTCAATCCATTCCTATTTTTCATTTTCAATCGTCAGCAAAGTAAAGAAACCCTACCTTTTTTATTAAGTTACTATAATAATATTGAAACTGTTCCGTTTTGTATTACTCCAGTCACCAGAAGGACATTTCAAACCTTGCTCTTGGTTTGTGAATCACCAGCTTGCTCATCTTTGGAAGCTTCATTTCAAGAGATCGTTACAGTAACAGCGCCTCAAGAATTTGTGTTGCCCGTTTTGAGCAGCGCCAGTGTTCTCAAAGAACCCCCATTAACATTACTTTAAAAAATATACCAAAACACTTTTGGTAGTTTCTTTATTCTCATTCTTGCAAACTCTTGTAAACTCTTGGATCAAGTGTTAGACCGTTCAACCCACAACTGGGCATCTTGCATTAAATCCTATAGTTAATCCGTTAAATTTCTACAAAATTTATCCTATTTCTTGAATCAAAGACTATAAACTATGAATTCTCTTATATCGGTTTCACCATAAACTAGTATGATCAAATTAACATGTACACACCAATCTCCAAATAATTCACAACATAAAAAATACCAAAATTCCACGTTAACAAATTAATTTGCAATTCAAAATTTCCCCCATATGGCATTATATTTCGAACACCTCACGTTATATACTTAAACAGACTGTAAACAGCCTGAAAATAGATTGAGTTTACTCGATCATTAACTAATCTATGGAATGGATATTCGGATCATGGTCGAAGTTCCTTAATCGGGAAAAAAAAATTTGTTTCTAAGCTATAAAATATAACCCAGAATCATTGTAATTTTAATTCCAGCATGAGAGAGAGAGAGAGAGAGAGAGAGAGAGAGAGAGAGAGAGAGAGAGAGAGAGAGAGAGAGAGAGAGAGAGATTAAAATTTTTTCTATTGATAAGTAAGCATTTATATTTTCTCCCATGTGTCCCCAAAAATATTTCATGAAAGGTATAAAAAACCGGAAACCCAAATCCCCATATCTAATAAACTACTGGAGAAGAGTGATAAGAATGGGTTCACACCTCCATACTGCATTGTCAGAAGTTTCCTCTTTAAAAACAGAGGTTCTAGAAAACCAATGATTTGAGACGGGGAGAGGGAAGTACCGTAATCCTTGACTAGAAGGATTCTTGAAAAATATGTGTATATATATAATATATATATATATATATATATATATATATATATATATATATATATATATATATATATATAGTATATATGCATTAACATAAACGAAGTCACAGAAAGCCGTATAAGTAAAATTCATTGTTTTATTGCCGTATCTGGTTTCCTTTGGTATAAATGAAATGAATTAAACATCACAATCGGCTTAAAAATCACGCAGTTTTAGATATATGCATTAACGCTTGGAGTAATTCGAATTGTGGAAGCGAACAATCGCAATTTCTTTTTGTGACCAAATTGTCTTCAATAACATCTTAATAATATATGAAAAACTAACACCAGAGAGAGAGAGAGAGAGAGAGAGAGAGAGAGAGAGAGAGAGAGAGAGAGAGAGAGAGAAGAGAGGAGAGAGGAGAGAGAGAGAGAGCGCATCTTCTAAATTCTAGCCTTTTTAGATTTCAATAGTTTATGTATTTCATTCACTAACGAATCCTTCCAGATGAAAGAAATTATTTTTACGACGCCACCGTTTTCCTTTGACTTAATTGCTATTTCAAAAGGACTTTTTTATGTTCATTTAATTCTTTTTCAAAAGGAATGAAATGCCTTACTCCTTTCTCTGAAATTCATACACATCAAGACAATCTCAGCTTCAGCAATCACCGACATCTCCAAGTCCTGCTGAATCTACACCAGGCAACAGCTAAAGAGAACTATATTTCTTTTACAAATCCAAATAAAAAAATTAACGTATCAATTGAATGTTAAAGTTTCAAAATGAATGTATGTTTCAGATAATTTACTTAATGTGTGCTTTATTACTTTGCGCTAATCTGCCCATGCACGGATATGAAATTACTAGATATACAGCGTCTATAGAGAAATTCCTATAAACTACATGAAGACACTGAAAAAAAGCATATTAAACTTAATTTAGATTTATCTTTCAAGGCTTCAACATTGAAGCTACTAAAGAATCGTCGACAAATTTCAATCTAATACAAGAAAATTTATTAGTGAATTTAAGTGTCACATGAGCACCTCCTATTTACGTAATTTTACAAAATTTTTCATGAGAACACAATACCTCTAGAACTTAGTCACTCAAACGAGACGTTCGTGCGCGCGACACACACACACACACACACCAAGAGTTGACAACGTCCTCGTTTTTTTAATTAGCCTTTGAAAGTCTTCTCATGTAAGTTTCTTTATGAACTTGGACTACTCTGGGACACTTTACAAGAGATTATCTAACTTTCGTGAAAACACTCTTCAAAGAAGAAAATCCCCCCAAACGAAGTTGATTTTGTTTGTATCTTTCTTGGGTATCGAAAACTTTGAGTAAATTTTTACGAAAATTTTACCAAAGGTGGACCTCGCTATAAACTAGTGGTTAGCTATTGGGAGAGGAAGGAATGTAGAGTTGAGGAGAAGGAGCTTCTGAACGGAATTGCTTCGCTTTGCGGGTGTTTGTGGTGTCCTTATACGCTTAAACGTTTAAATGTCATTCATGACGGGTCGGGGCAACGGACAACACAATGTCCAAAAGGCCAACCATAGATGCATATGATCAGCATCAAATGTTCCTATTCACCGAAGCTGGGACCAGGGAAGGTTAAGCTATCGCTGGTGGTGACTGCCGGGAGACATACAGTATATGACCCCACACAAACTCCAGTCACTCGAAGGACCCATGAAGTTATGATTACTAATGAAACTGATTTGATCAGCTTTTTCTGCATCTAAATATAAGCATATGCAATACAACACAGAGCTTAATTTTTTGCTGCCAATAGCCACGATAAGCAGAATAATCTAATGATAAAGAAAAAGTTAACCTACAAATAATTCCCATAAAAATGGTACAGCCTGAAATAACAACCAAAAAAACTACAAAAGAACACAGCTGTCAGCTGTTATTATAAATTGCCACGCCAATAACCAACTACTCACAAGGGAATATACCAAGTTTATTTTCCCATCGACAGATAATATGACACTTAAACATTAAATAAATAAAATCATAAACTCTAACAATGAACCGGCCTAACAAGGTATGCCATGTAACCTGTTACTTTATCACTACAAGTTCTACTATTACAAGGATTCCAGTACTAGAGCGATGCGTGTGATATAATTCATGGATGATGAATTTTTTTTTTTCTTCCCAACATACCATCAATAGATGACGACAATGACGATACATTTAGAGCATATAATTGTAAATTATAGGAGCAAAAAATAAGTTATAATAATATTCATGGTTTTATGACATGGCTACCTTAGAAGCTCTCGAGTCAGGAGAGCAATTAAATTAATATTTTCTTACTGAAAATAGACATGCTCAAAATTCAATATTGATTCGGTGATACAGAATAAAATGTATTTCATAAACCCATCAAAATAAAAACAAATTGCAACTTCTATAAAGTATCAAAACAATAGAAAAAAAATAAAGATGGTATTAGACAATACAATGCCATGATACTCTACCTATGATCCGAAGTCAATAAAGGTGTAACGATTGATGGCTTTCTTACCTGTAAAAAAGAAAAAAAAATAATATGCATAAATTTAAATTCATACTTAATGTATAAAAAATAGCCTTTCATACCAGAAACTAGATAAAAAAAAAGTCATAAATAGCATGAAAAAAATCTTTAAAAAATTCTTAAATGGAAAAAGCGTATACAATCCCTAAATCTTATGGTGATCCAGAGCTTTTACAGATCGTTATAATTTACACAAAATCTATCATGGCATTAAGCCACCGAGTTTCCTTTTCTACTCTTTTGGACCGAAAGTGAACACTTATATATGGTAATGAAGAAGTTATCCAACCTTGGATACTTTAATGTAAATAATAGTTTTGTGAAACAAAGTAGTTCCAATTGGTATAAAATGTTAATTACTGTACTG
This sequence comes from Palaemon carinicauda, assembly GCF_036898095.1. NCBI lineage: Eukaryota > Metazoa > Arthropoda > Malacostraca > Decapoda > Palaemonidae > Palaemon > Palaemon carinicauda. Next base: position 19,050,764 of record NC_090727.1, on the reverse strand, counting down.
TAATGGTTCAGTGGCTACTTTGCTCTTAGTAAGGGTAGAAGAGACACTCCAAAATCAAACCATTGTTCTCTTGTTTTGGGTAGCACCATAGCCTCTGTATCATGGTCTCCCACTGTCTTGGGGTGAAGTTCTCTTGCTTGAGGGTACACTCTAGCATACTATTCGGTATTATTTCTCTTTATCTTGTTTTTATACGACGTTTTATAGTTTACGTATGAAAGATTTATTTCAATATTGTTACTCTTCTTAAATATTTTATTTTAATTGTTCATTACTTCTCTTGTAGTTTGCCTATTTTCTTTCCTCACTGGGCTATTTTCCCTGTTGGAGCCCTTGGGCTTATAGCATCCTGCTTTTCCAACTAGGATTGTAGCTTAGAAAGTAATATTATTATTATTATTATTATTATTTTTATTATTATTTTTACTAATAATAATAATAATAATAATAATAATAATAATAATAATAATAACAATAATAATAATAAGGGAAGAGAAGGGTGGATTTTATGTTAATCTAAGTGAAGGACTTCGGAACATTTTGGTAATGCTAATCTAATGAAATCACTAATGAGTCCCAAATGGACTCGGATTACAGAGTACTAATGAATTGAATATGCTTCGAGCAAGAGTTCCCAACCTGTAGTACATGTACCTCCAGTGGTACATTTGTACTCTTCAGGGGCTACATTGGATCTCAAAGAATAGCTAGTGCTGCTCATTACATGGTATTATCAGCGTTGAGATTGAATAAAATTATACTGACATATCAATTTCATTGTCACTCTTTTTCATCCTCAATTTTAGAGGTAGGCCTACATAGGAATCTATGGAATTGCCTAAGGGGTACAGGGGAACAAAAAGGCTGGGAACACCTGGTTTTGAATTGGAGCGAAGTTAAATAACATTGACATGCATACAACAATGTGGAAACCTCTTGATTAATGTCAGTAATTCTAATTATTGGTATTGATGTTGACTTTTTTAGCCAACATTTTAATGAATAAATTATTCAGTATTGATTTTTTTAGATTCAATTACATTTTTTGATCTGTTCAGGATTCGAACATATATCTTCTTTTACGTAAACATATGTATCTCGTGTAAAATCCTCATCATTGCACAGTGCAAATGAAAGACATTGTTTCTATAATATCTTTAATCAACGGACAATGCAATACTCAACTATGTTTACTTCATTAACATCTAAGACACACCGGTCAGGACTATTCACGATCGAGAATTGTCATATTGGTCTATATTATAATTTATTTTGCTTTCGAAATATCAAGCCTTTAAAAAGAATACTTTTGTCAAATACATCAGTTATTTACAATAGACTCTCATACAAGAGTTGTTAAGAACTTTCGTATCTACTACCTTATAAATATTATAAAAAAAATTCAAATGAAGTAATTTCTTTATTAGAAAAACCTGGACAAACAACGTTCACTTTAAAACAATTTTGTAGCTGAAATGCCTTGAACGGCTCCTTATGAAAAAAGTGCCAAAAAATAAAAACCCATCAAAAGTCATGCGAAATTAATTGCTTACTAATTACCGCTGATTAAGTTCAGTTAAAAATAACAAGATTGGGTACATAATTCTTTCAATTGAGGGAACTAATCAAATTAAGATTAAGACACAAAAATTATATAAATTCTCGTTACGAAATCAACAGATTAAACTTGAATTCTGATATTTAGGTAAATGGGACAAACTATTCCGTCTGTTCAGCTTTACTTCTGAAAAATAAAAAGTTTAGTTTCTGGTTGGTGTTCATGGTTCCCGAAATAGTTTGCAATTTCAGAAAATATATAAGTGCACTTTGGCGACACCGGATTGACTCATTGTGGGAGGTCGTTGTTAGTTGCTAACAAAGAGACGAGATGAATGCAAGTGTGTTTTATTCAACAAGACAAAAAGCTTTTATACAGACAGTTGAGAGCAAGAATGGCACAAAATTCAAACGGTATAAAAATGCGATCGCAACCTTCAACATGTTTCTATTATCAGCGCGTGGGAGAGCGAGAGATAAAAAGCAATACCGTTAGTGTACGAGCTTGTAAGATACGCGAGGTACAACACGATGAATTAACGAATACATATATGAAATAAAGCTGATATTTAGACTGGAAAAAATAGTATGCACTGTATTATCAATAAATGGAAGAAATTTGGCATTTACTATAATTAACTATAGAAGAGACACTGAATGATTGTCACCAGGAAAAACAGAGAGGTTTAAATACTTTAATATCCAACTAAATTTCATGACTGGGTATTCAATTTATTTTGAATCGATTCAAGAAATAAAGAGGTGTAATGTAAATATCAATAGCACAAAGTCCCTTTGTTAGGTGGTTCTTTAACGTCTAATAAGCATGCGTTTAAATAAGATCATCCTTTCCCTCTTCAAAGAGAAAAAATAAACATGCAAGTTTCATTAGTATAAAAATACGAATATTACGGTTTACTATTTCGCTGATCCGGGTAGAAGTATAAGCATTACGGACAAAATAGTCAGTGTAATGTTATTTGTCACTTGATATTTCATTAATTTTCATAGAAATTGATGACGAAATATAATCAAAACTCCATAATCGTTAGCTTCCCTGTGAAACTCATTTATTAAGAGATCTCGTTATTTCATTAAAAAAAAAATAGAAAAAAAGCAGTCTGGTAATTTGGGATGTTGAGACTCATTACCTCAAAACTGCACTGTACTCATTAAGGGATAACTATCAATGGATTTGAGGAAAACAGGAAAAATCCTACCGCATAATTTTACAATGGATTTTCGAACGCAGAAATGTAAATAATTATCTCGAAATTACTCTGAATGAATTGCGCCATCATTATAATTATCGAACGACTCCCGAACCAAAAGGAAGAATACCCTGAATAATGAAAATCCTAAAAATATAAGAAAGG
>NC_090727.1:18980331-19042831 GCF_036898095.1 Palaemon carinicauda | reverse complement strand
AGATGCTATAAGCCCAGGGGCCCAACAAGGAAAATAGCCCAGTGAGGAAAGGAAACAAGGAAAAATTAAATATTTTAAGAACAGTAACACCATTAAAATAAATATTTCACATATAAACTTTAAATAATTTAACAAAATAAGAGGAAGAGAAATTAGATAGAATACTGTGCCCAAGTGTACCCTCAAGCAAAAGAACTCTAACCCAAGATAGTAGAAGACCATGGTACAGAAGCTATGACACTATCCAAGACTAAGAGAACAATGGTTTGATTTTGAAGTGGCCTTCTCCTAGAGGAGCTGCTTACCATAGCTAAAGAGTCTCCCCTACCCTTACCAAGAGGAAAGTAGCCACTGACCAATTCCAGTGCAGTAGTTAACCCCTTGGGTGAAGAAGAATTGTTTGGTAATCTCAGTGTTGTCAGGTGTATGAGGACAGAAGGAGAATCTGTAAATAATAGGCCAGACTATTCGGTGTATGAGTAGGCAAAGAGAAAGTGAACCGTAACCAGAGAGAAGGATCCAATGTAGTACTGTCTGGCCCGTCAGCAAACTGAAAAGAAAAATGAAAGCAAAAAAGAAACAAAAAAAGAAACAAAAAAGCAGGCCGTGTATATACCGCGCTTTGAACCAAGAGCCCCAAGATATGAGGCCTTTCAACCCAAACCGGCACATTTAGAGCCCAACTACAAAGAATGCATCTATAATGCCAGGGGTTGGAGCAGATATGGGGACAGTTGCAGGTATACACACACAAATAAATATGAAGGCGAAAGAGCAAATATAATAGAAAAGTTGGATTTTTTAATGGCAGAATTCCGGGAAATGAAGAAAAGAACATCATATCAGAACAGGAAGGAAGCATGGGAGAATCCATATTATTACCAATATTAAATAATGGGGATGAAACACAAACCATAATAGTAATGAATGCACAGGGTTTAGTCACGAGTAACTCTAAAAGGAAAATAGAGTTCTTAGAAGAACTAACCCAAATTGAAAAAATAGATATATTAAATATAAGTGAAACATGGTATTCCCAAGAGACTGGCAGTGATGACCAGATAAAGGGTTTCCAAACTTATAGATCAGACAGAAAAAATAGGAATCAAGGGGGAACCGCAATATATGGAAGAGACATAAATCAAGGAAAAGTATGTGAAAAATACAGCAACACAGAATGTGAATTGATTGCGGTAGAATTTGAATTTGAAAAACTAATGAATATTGTAGTTTACAGACCCCCAAACACTAAGGAGTTTGACATAATAATAGAAAAAATAGATGATATATGTAGAAACCATAAAGACTGGAATATACTCCTATCCGGAGATTTTAACTTTCCTTTCGTGGATTGGAAAGAACGGATAGAAGAAAGTGGTTGTATGTATACATATAAAAAAGATAGTAATAGTAGCGCAGAAGATAAGAGGCAATTTGAAAAGCTTCAAGATATGCTATTAGAACATAATATGCAACAAATAAACCACATTCCAACAAGAAAGGAAAATGTCCTAGATCTAGTATTTGTGAATGAGGTGAATTATGTTAAAGAAATAATAGTGTATAACACGGGAATTTCAGACCACAATGTCATAGAATTGATAGTTCATTCCAAAGCAAGTGATCACAGAATTAATAAAAGCACAAAACTTTGGGAAGGATATGGAAAATATAACTTTTACAGTAAGAATATAAAATGGTCAGAAATTAATGAAGAACTGAATAAAGAATGGAAAAATGTATTTATAAGTGATAATATACAGGTAAATACGGATATACTGTACAAAATACTGGAGAAAATGGTTGAAAAATATGTACCGAAAAAAAACAATAAACAAAAGACGTGCATACCAAGAGACAGAAGGATCTTATTTCAGAAAATTAAAAAGTGGAAGAAAAATCTTGCAAAAGAAAAAAATGTGTGGAAAATGAGGGAAATAAAATGTAAGATAGAAAATGCAGAACAAAAGATTATACAGTCGAAAGAAAATGAAAAAAGGGACTTAGAAGAAAGGACACTTCAAAATATAAAAATAAACCCCAAAGTACTTTACTCCTATGCAAAAAAGATGAATAAAAGGAGAATAGAAATAGGCCCTCTAAGAATTGAAGGACGGCTAACGAATGAAAAAAAGGAAATATGCAACATATTAGCAGAAAAATATAAGAGTGAGTTCACGCCAAGAATTGCGAATGAGAATAATGAAACAGAAATGAGAGAAGAAAATGTTGAATATCTAACGGATATAGATATTAATGAAGCAGATATTGTCACGGCTATAAACGAAATTAAAAATGGATCGGCAGCCGGACCAGATGGAGTTCCAGCGATTTTGTTAAAAAAAACTGCAAACACTATCGCGAAGCCACTTGCAATACTGCTAAGACAGAGTATAGATATGAGCGAGATATATGTTAAACATAAATTAGCTTATATAACCCCTATCTTCAAAAGTGGATCAAGACTAGAGGCAAGCAATTATAGACCTGTTAGTCTAACATCACATATTATGAAAGTGTATGAGAGGGTAATAAAAAAGAAAATAATGAACCATTTGGTCAAAAATAATTTGTTTAATATGGGTCAACACGGTTTCGTACCTGGAAAAAGTACACAGACCCAACTGATAGCTCACTATGAAAACATATACAATAATATGATAAATGAAAAAGACACAGATGTGATCTATCTAGATTTTGCAAAAGCCTTTGACAAGGTAGACCATAACATATTGGAGAAAAAAATGAGAAAGCATAATATTGTGAGAAAGATAGGAAAATGGGTAAAAGAATTCCTGCAAAACAGAAAACAGATAGTGGTTGCAAATGACGAGAAATCAGATGAAGCCCAGGTAATATCTGGTGTGCCCCAAGGTACGGTATTAGCTGCACTGCTATTTGTTATTATGATCTCAGACATAGACTGTGATGTTGAAAACTCCGTAGTGAGAAGTTTCGCCGATGACACAAGAATAAGTAGAGAAATTACTTGTGATGAAGATAGGAACTCACTACAAAGAGATCTAAACAAAATATATGAATGGGCGGAGATAAATAGGATGGTATTTAACTCCGATAAATTCGAATCAATAAATTATGGAAACAGAGAAGGAATGATGTATGCATACAAGGGACCTAATAATGAGACAATCACAAACAAGGAAGCAATTAAAGACCTTGGTGTAATTTTAAATAGGAATATGTTATGCAACGACCAAATAGCAACACTGTTGGCTAAATGTAAAGCAAAAATGGGAATGTTATTCAGACACTTTAAAACAAGAAAAGCTGAACACATGATTATGCTTTACAAAACTTATGTGCGTAGTACACTCGAGTACTGCAATGTGATATGGTACCCACACTACCAAAAGGATATTGCACAAATAGAGAGTGTACAAAGGTCCTATACTGCTAGAATAGAAGAAGTTAAGGACCTTGATTACTGGGAAAGACTGCAATTTTTAAAACTATACAGTCTAGAAAGGAGAAGAGAACGCTACATGATAATACAAGCATGGAAGCAAATAGAAGGAATTGCTGAAAACATCATGGAGCTTAAAGTATCAGAAAGAGCAAGCCGAGGTAGATTAATAGTGCCAAAAAGCATTCCAGGTAAACTGAGAAAGGCGCACAGGACATTAATCCACTACGCACCAGCATCGATAATGCAGCGACTATTTAATGTGCTGCCAGCTCATCTAAGAAACATATCAGGAGTGAGCGTAGATGCGTTTAAAAATCAGCTCGATAAATACCTAAGATGCATCCCAGACCATCCAAGACTGGAAGATGCAAAATACACCGGAAGATGTATTAGCAACTCTCTGGTGGATATACGAGGTGCCTCACACTGAGGGACCTGGGGGAACCCAAACAAAAAATAAGGCAATAAGGTAAGGTAAGTGGTAGTATCTTAACGGGCGGCTGGTGCCCTGGCCAACCTACTACTATAGATATCATAAAAGGCCATAATCTAAAACTTATTAAGCACGAAAATTTGATATCATGATTAAATGTTTAACACCACTACATGAGTAAAAAAAGTATTCCTCGAAATCTCAATTGCCCACATCATCTCTAGGGTTGCATTGCGTTCAATTTCTTAAAGATGTAAAAAGCTAGAATTCATAACAAGCTCAACATTAGTTAGGGAATCATTATGCAGAATCTAGTGTGGTCAAAAGGTCTAACACTCATTTCAAAATTCTATATTAAAATTCAAGAAAAATACTTCTATTCCTTATCTATTATTTGGAGTCGTGGATTTCTAATAAGTAGACGCAATTAAAAAAAAAAAAAAAAAAGTATCAAGTTTATCGATTAAAGAATATGAATGAATATAACATAATTATCACTTCTATACACTCCCTGATAGTTTCAAACTTGTTTTGACTAATCAAGGAATGGACCCTTCACAAATTAAGTAACGAACATGACATAGTCCCGGAAATACAATATGCTTCATGGCTTCCATATTAATCCAATTATTTTTACGCAAGCCATAAAAATGTCCCTTGGATTATGAGCCAATTGGTGATTCAAAAGCCAAAGCTTGCCCGTTCATGTCTCTTCTGGTGTCGTCCCTGTAACGTTCACTAACTTGCTCTTGCCTAAAGAAAAGGATTCTCAGACATAAAAGATGCACAATGGGCAATGCGTCTGCCCATTCATAATATCTACGACTCGTTCCAAAAACTATTGAAGGGAATGTTATTGTCATTATATAACTGTGAACCAGCTCCTGGTCAGTCAGAACGAATGTGATTTATTGAAAAATATAGGGCAGATTTTTATTGTAATTCCTTCCTAAGTTACTTTAAGTCTTAAATGTTATTTTTGCTTACTTTCCAATGATAAATTTCAAAATAACAATACTAAGAGTAAAAGGAACAATAATTCTAATCATACCCCAACAAAAATATTAAGACAGAGAATCAAAGGAAATATATTTCAACTTCTTTGTAAGTCAAATCTCCCTCCTCCGCTCATAAAAAGAATACTTGTACCGTCAGAATTTTTAAGCTCACTTATCCTTAAACCAGTTATATATCTGACCTCTCAGAAACAACTTTCCTTCGATATTGAAGAAATTCTATAGATGCAGCAAATGACGAATAAGAACAGCTTTACTAACCAGCAGGGGAGTGAATGAGCCCATCATTAAATTGCATCCTCTATCATAAAAAAAAAATCACAAATTAACGACAACGAAGTCCAGTTACCAGTACATAATATAACTTATCTATAAATAAACTGACAAAATTAGGTTTCAATAACGACATACTTAGAGTTTGTGCATGAATTCCCATAGGTCTAATGCTATTATCTACGACATATCAATGATATGCACCCATAGAGTATTCCGTGGAAGGGTATACTAATCGAATCAGTGGGCGAGGATTCAAAGGTATTTAATAGATGGACGAGGGAGTCAGAAGCCACTCAAATAGAAGAGATTCGACATCTGAAGTTCATTTTCGATGCAAAGATTTGTTTTAATTTTCACGATGAGAGAAAGACAAAGAGGAAGAACGGGAGAATCATTCAGACACTCAGATACTTGAAAATGGATGATAAACACCATCAACAAAGTGAACCATGAGTTTGGTCTTTAGAATTTCATTTTTCAAATAGACATCAAATAAAACCAGTTAATAAAATAAGTGGTGAAATAACAAGAATGGAGGCAGGAAACGTAAATGTGGATCTTTTTTTTATTTTTTGTTCGGTATAACTTTCAAATATATTTTCTATGCTGAAAGGCAAATAAGACATCCAAATTTGTTCTGAAGATTGAAAAATTATTACAAAAATCATAGCAATTCTCGAAGGGAAACCGAAAAGGGTTTCTAGCCAATCTGTCTAACTGATATTTATTACGGATAGAATACTATACACAAATAAAAAGGTCACAGGTGGATACTTGCATTATTGTGCCCATAAATACGTTTTAGTACAAACAAAAGCATGCACATACACAAGCTTGTTTGTCTGAATTTCACTCAATCATATAGACAGGTAAACAAAGGCTACTGTTAGTTAAGTGTTAATTACTTCCAACGTTCATGAGGAAAGTTTAAACTTAATCAAGAGAATGTTTGAGCCCAGAGACGTATTTTGCAGACATACTTTTCTAAATAAAATATCAGAAGTCTAAGGTAAAAGGAATGTTATGTGGTTCCTGAAAATCATGTTGCTTTTCTGGAAAGAGATTGAAAATGCATTGTGGAGCTATTGTGATCACATTTGGACGGAATGGTTAGTCATAAAGGTCAGTCAGCACAGGACTAAGGGTATCTAAACTTGAGGTGCTTTTCTATGAAGAGATGATGAACTGCACGAAGAGCAGAAAATAAATGGGCACAAGTTTCATCGGTGAGAAAAGAGGATGCGAATGTTTGATGATAAAACATTGTTTAGTGTAGTTATGTTTAGAATGGGAGGAAGAGAAATAGAAAGAAAATAAATGATAATTGCTTCAAATGAAAAAGGCAAACATGTAAAAACAATTAAAACTACACAGTTAACTATGGGGAAGTTTGTTTCAGTGATAATCAGATTTAAACTTCGGATGATGAATATGCATATCAAATAACGGCAAAAGAAAATGGGGCAACTGAAATATATGACAATAGATTATCTGAATGTTAACAAAAGCAAAGGTCTAGACATGGAAATCCTTGCATCCTAAATGTTCTATATACATCTAACACCTCCAAGATAATAATTTTGAAAAAGATTAAAAAAAAATTATTTGGAGAAATAACCTCAAAAGAATACGCCATGTATTTTGGGATTAAAGGTCACTCACGAGCGGCAGAAACAGGTTATTGCCCTTTCGTACTTTATCCTATAGATATAACATGCAGGCTTATAATCAGTCCACCCGAGTTTATAGTGGAAGAATACTCTGGTAGTTTTTCAGAATGGCAGGGATAAATGCACGATGGCCACGACAAAGGTTTTTTAACCATCTTTACCTATAGGTAATTTCTGCGAATTAATCAAGATATATGAAGACTATACTATTTTTCAATTTAAAGGTTCATTTCATTAAGGAAAAAATGTGGAGTGTCGTATACAAACATTATGAAGACGTTATTGGAAAATTTTTGGTTCTAATGGATGGATATGTACCCTCTATAAAAATTTGTTGTTGGAAGAGAAACGGACAAGCAATTACCCTTTCTAGATTTAATAGTTCATCGATACAACGTGAATAGGTCTTTTAAATATCTGTTTGTAGAAAGAGCACACATACCAATTCATATATTTATTTCTTTTCATATCATGATGCTAAATTTAATCAAATGGTTTAATAAATCTGTTTCTCCATGTATATCGCCTATGACCTTATATTATATTGATAAAGAGACTGAGTTTTAATACAACGCTTTGGGAACCTATGTTACCCTAAATATTTTATAGAAAATTATCTCACAAAAGCGAGGACGACAAATCTTAATCCCCCTGACAAAAATGACAAGCATGAATATCAAACTTCTCTTCTCATTCCGTACAACAAAGAACTCGCCAATTCCTCCAAGAGAAAGCGGGATATAATATCGCATTCCAATATAAGAATAGATTAGGCTAAGAAAGAAAATAATAAATAATAACCCTGGTAAAGATGATGGATAGGGGTATTTGTAACTCCATGAAAGAATTGCGAGGAATGCTATATGGGGGAGAGCGGGTGCTCGTTGAAGAGAGAGAAAAGGAGAGCACATTGTAGCTTGCAAAACAGGGAACTATTATAGTGCCTTAGTTCGACACACTTGGGAGAAAAGCCATGAAATCTATTTTAAAAAGGCAGACATAACTTACACATATGACAGGGCAATGAGGAGAACGATAGGTGCTGTGATCTCTTTAAATAAGACCTTTGACGGTAACACTAGAATAACAGATGTCAATATCAGTGAGGAAATATGTAGGCGAAGCTAAACCCTTAATTATAGAAATATATGTGTATAACGCACGTGTTTCACACAAGCCCGTACATTGTAAAAGCATTTTTTTTTTTTTTTGCATCTCTCGCTCCCCCCACCCTCCGGATAATATAAACCTGTTTAAGCTTGCTATCCTTGTCTTGTACTGTTTATATTTTGTGTCTTTCTTGCTCCCAACTGTGTTTATATAATCTCGTTATCATATTGAACAAAGTCAGTTGCATTCAACTAGTCGCTACGTTTGAACCTAACAGATACTTCGCCACTTGTGCCATCACAGTCTCCAACGGCCAGAACTACCGGAGCATCGACTTGGATGGGGACCACCGCAACATACCACCCACATTTAAAAGAATTTTGGTAGGTTTAAAGCCCAACAACGGCTACTATTCTACAATTACTTTGTTAGCTTTTTAACTGTATAGCTATGTATTTGGTTTGTACCTGGCTCGTTTGTTTACAATCATTTCAGTGACCATGTCCACAGATGATGAACGAAGCCTTTAAAGATCGCTGTGTAACCTACAAAAATACACAGTTTTAGACACGGCTTATATCATTATGGAATCTTTTTAGCATAATAAGGAAGTAAGGCATTGTATTTAATTGCACTCTATATATATATATATATATATATATATATATATATATACATATATATATATATATATATATATATATACATATATATATATATATATATATATATATATATATGCGTGTGGGAGTTGAAGTATATTCTACCAGCAAGATTACTGTTCCAGAATCTGTTAACTATTGTCGGAGTATTCAAAAAGCATTTCTGTGCTGAGCGGAAACCATATAATGGATGCAGTCTCTGAAAAAGGAAAGAATTTAATGAGCAACCCGAGAAAATATATTAAAACACACTTTTCGTCGTCATTCTTTTCTTTGTTAGTTTTCCCATTAGGCTGCATATATCAATTCTACCCAGAGCCATTTCTATCGGGGTTTTAACATACACATACATAAGCATACATATATAGGATATATATATATATATATATATATATATATATATATATATATATATATATATATATATATATGTGTGTGTGTGTGTGTGTGTGTATATACTGCATATGCATATACTGTGTGTGTATATATATATATATATAGAGAGAGAGAGAGAGGAGAGAGAGAGAGAGAGAGAGAGAGAGAGAGAGAGAGAGAGAGAGAGAGAGAGAGAGAGAGAGAGAGAGAGGGGGGGGGGTACTGCAGATAGCACAATAAACACATCGGGTGGTTTGATAAAACGGAACTACAGCACATTACTAGGAAAATATTACCTACTAAAGCTTGAGTGAGGAGGCAATATTATGTTCAATATATCTAGACGGAAAAAAAAGAGGTTTTTCATGATAAATACTTTAGGTTAGCTCAAAATGGTGTTGTTATAAAGGGACACGTGATAGATAACTTAATGGATATTTTCATTACTATAAAAAATAATCTGATAAACATGTGTTGAATACAATTCCATACGTTTGAAATTGAAAAAAAAAATCTCGTAAGGAAATTATAAGCGCATAATTTTATACTGTTCAGAACAGTTTAATGTTTGCGTGTGTTTCCTTTGATCTGTGGCGGTCATTTGATTACCATATATATATATATATATATATATATATATATATATATATATATATATATATATATATATATATATATATATATATATGTATATATGTATATACATATATATATATATATATATATATATATATATATATATATATAACGTATTATTGCACCACTCATCACTAGGCACACACACACATACACACAAACACACACACACACACATTCACACACACACACACACACATATATATATATATATATATATATATATACATATATATATACATATATATATATGTACACAGTATACGTGTGTATGTGTGAGTAATGTCTATATAAATGAACGTGTAGGTAAATAAGGATGCATCGAACCTCATACGAATGAATGGAGACTAAGATTGATCAATATTCGCATTTCCCGAGTCCACTTAAATTTCGAAGCTCTTCTCTATTGTCAAATCTTCTATGACCAACATCACGTGGGTTCGTCACCTGAGGACTTGGTTCACAGTAAATGAGCTACTGCATTTCACCGGGCCGAAATATGTTTGCTGTCAGAGACATGTTATTCATTCAGTATTAAAAAGGGATATTTTTCTAAGATGTCATTAATCCCCAGTTCTTCGGTAATTCCGATCGGGGTCAATGACCTTCATTGTCAGGATGCCAAAAAAATTCAAATCAATCAATCAATCGGCAATTCCAAAAATTCACCTCCGTGAGAGAGAGAGAGAGAGAGAGAGAGAGAGAGAGAGAGAGAGAGAGAGAGAGAGAGTTGAGAAATTCGAATATCGTAAGCCATCAAACCTTGATTAAAAATAAACTGGTTCCATCTACAACATAATGCCATTGGCCAAGCGGTACATATTAGCATAAAGCTAGGTTAAACCTACTACTACTGCTGTGATTTTGAGTACCCAAGAAAACAGGTAAATACTAAATACTTAATTCAATCAAGTCATTTATAATATCATACATTTACTTGAGACGTCATCTATATTTCATGGAATTAGAGTTATTCAAACTTTAATTCATAATCCTTCGACTACTTCATTTATTCTGTCATCATATAGTGGACCCTTACATTCCCTCTTGGGGAAACAGTATAGGAACCGTAAGTTACTGAACGATTTAACTCCAGTTTTCCAATTGATTTCATAATCAATTTACCACAAACTGCAAAAAGAAGAAAAACTTGTCGACCGATTCTCATTCCAGCTGTTAATCTGAGCTTGGATATTCACTAGTAATATATCTCAAAAACTTTGAAATCCAAAATAATTAGCATTTTATAATGACAAATTACTTGAACACTTTGTAAAACAGGTTTCTTTAAAAAACGAGCGATTTCTTCTCCAATTAAACATGACTTCGCGTTACGAAGATATGAGAGGGTTTCAAAATCTCCCAGAAGTCTTTGATAAAAGATGGCAATTCCATTATTGAAATAAATGTATAAAATGATTTCAAGGTTAACGAATTAATGTCTAATATATATATATATATATATATATATATATATATATATATATATATATATATATATATATAAATATATATATACATTTTTGCCTAAATAAAACGACAAGATACTTTCAAATTATAAGCGGGTGCCGCTTATGACAATAAAAGTTTCCATAAGTGTTTTTTCAAGACAAATCATGTTATGAACCCCCACCTCTAATAATAATAATAATAATAATAATAATAATAATAATAATAATAATAATAATAATAATGGATATCGTCGAAACTGACCGATGGAAACCCCATTTCTAATTGCTATGGAACCAAAATCCGTAAAAGACCCAATACACACTAAGAAACAAACATGAGTGTCGTTAATTAACAAAAATAATGGAGTGGCTGTAAAAAAATAATCAATGCTCTACATGTCTTTTCTTAGTTCATTAAATCTAGTTCACTAGCTTTAATCCGTATGTGGTCCAAAGATAAAGAGTGCAATAGTTCTCTTTACATACAGTACAAGAAAATAAAATCCTACTTTTCAGTTCTAAGCGAGAAGGTCCCCATAAATTTCCGTTATCTTTGTCCCTTGACGCATCAGCTACTCAAGCCTGAGTCAATATTTCTTACTAAGGATTGGATGGGGTACTCCTAGAGGTCCTTTTTATCCTTTCTCAGCAAGGATACGGAAGAGACTAGTCTTTACTTAATAGGAAAAGAAAAGGTTAAAGATGTGCTACGCACCTCTCTACAGGAAGCAACATCAGTGTTTCAGTCTCGCTGATCAGTACCAGATTTCTTTCCAGCCAAAGGCAAACGAGTTTTTGCTATTTTTTTCTCCTTTACTGTTTTTACTTTAACGATATGACGAGAAAAGAAATTAGTTTTAACTCGCTATCAGGTGTTACATTCTCTTGTTTGAGGGTACACTCGGGCACACTGTTCTATGTTATATCTTATTTCTCTTCCTCTTGTTTTGTTAAAGTTTTTATAGTTTATAAAGTGATATATATTTTAATATTGTTGCTCTTCTTAAAATATTTTATTTTTCCTTGTTCCCTTTCCCCACTGAGCTATTTTCCCCGTTGGAGCCCCTGGGCTTATAGCATCCTGCTTTTCCAACTAGGGTTGTAGCTTAGCAAGTAATAATATATGTATATATATATATATATATATATATATATATATATATATATATATATATATATATATATATATATACCACAACCATAGTATAGAGGATAGGATAGGTGGGAGAGGAGATATATATATATATATATATGTATATATATATATATATATGTATATATATATATATATATATATATATATATATATATTCATATATATAATATATATACACAGACATATCTATATATATATATATATTATTACTAGCTACGCTACAACCCTGGTTGGAAAAGCAAGATGCTATAGGCTCTCGGGCTCCAACAGGGAAAAATAGCCCAGTGACGAAAGGAGATAAGCAAATAAAGAAATGATATATGATATAATGAACAATTAAAATAAAATATTTTAAAAACAGTAACAGCGTCAAAACTGATATTTCATATATAAACTATAAAAAGACTTATGTCCGCCTTTTCAACATAAAACATTTGCTGCAAGTCTCAACTTTTTAAGTTCTACCGATTTAACAACCCGATTAGGAAGATCATTCCACAACTTGGTCACAGCTGGCATAAAAATTCTAGAATACTGTATAGTATTGAGCCTCCTGCTGGAGAAGGCCTGACTCTTAGAATTAACTGTATGCTCAGTATTACGAACAAGATGGAACTGTCCGGGAAGATCTCAATGTAAAGGATGGTCAGAATTATGAAAAATCTTATGCAACATACATAACGAATTAATTGATTCATGACAATGTCAGAGATTAATATATAAAACAGGAATAAGACATCTAACAGAACGTAAGTTCCTATCCAAAATATTAGTAAAATATAGATATAAAATGTAAGGAATTAATTTTACAAACAGAATGCTGCCTTCTATGTTAATAAACATAGTCTGTAAGTCTCCTAAGGCAATGTGCAATACTGCATATATTTCTGGCATCCAAAGGTACAAACTTCATATTAAGAGTGAAGATTCCTAATCGAAAGGCCTTTGAGTTCTACCAACGTAATCCTTTAACGTAATACATGGTCAGACATTTAATATGAACCAATCTAGAAACGATTAAAGAATAATAAATTTTTTATTTAGATTAAAGATTTCAAAGACCTTACTTTATATTCGTCTATAGATCCAGAGCAATCTGATAGAAAATGTCTTGGCTAGAGAAACAAAGAAAATTTCTGAAACAGCCGCGAAATTATAACAAAAATGTATTGTCCATGCACCCAGATATATACAGACTGAAAGCTGTATTTACATATTAATGCTCTGGTTACCATGGCATGAATATTCAAATGTTCCCGTGAACTATGACGGCAGTTAACAGCATAGCTTCTGTCCTGCAATATCTGACGTGAAAGACAACCGTATCTCATATCAGATAAACTAAACTACGACAATCATTAACACACAAAACCTTTATAAAACATCACATTATAACCCGGAAAATAAAAGCAACAGTATTCAGCACAAGTCATATTAATGTCTGTTCGTTAGGGAACTCTAATCAACCTGAAATTAGGATACCAGTATTTTAAATAAGTTATTAACTGCAAGAAACTATGCTTAACAAGGTACAAATATTGACATGATTTTTTTCTGAATTTATCGTAAGTATTCTATAATACTTCAATTATAATTGATAGATATATATATACATACACACACACACACACACACACATATATATATATATATATATATATATATATATATATATATATATATATATATATATATATATATAATACTAGTGTGTACGCAACCCGTCTAAAATGACAGCTAAGCATTAACGGTAAGAAACTATGCTTCAACACCGTACAACTGTTGGTATATATATATATATTTTTTTTAATTTATCTCAAGTATTTTGTAATACTTCAATTATAGTTAATATATATACTAGTGTACGCGACCTGTCAAAAACATTTGAACACAAGTGTAACCGAAGATATATATACTGTATATGTGTATACTGTATATATAGATATAGATATATATACATATACATATATATATATATATATTATATATATATACATATATATATATATATATATATATATATATGTGTGTGTGTGTATATACTGTATATATAATGTTCCCTGTCGACGGATAGTGAGACATCGGAACATGGTTTTTTTCACTTTATTATTAAAAAAGGTTCGTGAATACACTTTACACAGCCCGATACTCGTCAGACAAGAACCTTCTTGTTCTTGTGATCGCTCGAGTAGTACCGTTTACCCCTCGGAGCAAGTTAATGCAATGTTGCTCTGTCAATATGCTGAATTGTTAGATTTTGTGGAAATCTCAACGGTGATGGAAATATACTCTTACCATTAGACTTTCAACACGTCACCTATAACAGAGTTCAGTGTTCGCGCAAAACAATTTATGACAGTCATAGTACTCTTAAAAAGGTCATTAATCTCACTCTATAAAACTCATACTTCAACATATTTTTCAAACAAGGCTTAAGACATTACTTCCCATACTCCTCACTCCGGAAGGAGGTGCGCACTCACCCTCTCTACAGTAGTTTATGATATATGGATGACACTCCGACCCGGATTAGGGCATGGCATGTACTAGACAGATATGCAACATAAAATATATACATAGAAATCACCCAAAAAATAGACATCTTCCACACAAAAATAAAAAAGAAATATTGCATGTAAAAATGTACACAATATAATATAAAATAATTTCATTCATTTCTTTTTATGACCTCTGCAACTATAATAGAGAATACCCAAAGTAAGAAAAAATTATATGAATATCGGTATTACACCTCATTAATGACTTCCTTCTGGTTGAGGGCATTACGGGCTTTTTTTTTTTGGCGGGACAGGGGTAGGAATGGATATGCCTTCATCCGGGTTTACGGCACAATTTCGCAACATAACTAACCACCACCATTTCGCCATTTGTAAAATCACTACTACACTACATGTGTAAAAATTAAACGGTGGCCACTAGCCGTTTTCCCGAGAAAAACATTCAGCTTTCCACCCTTCTCTTATAACTCTAAGTATATGGTATTCACATCTACACATTCTCTAACACTGCCTTTCCTCGAGGCTGAACTTTAATCCCGTAGCCACTAACCCCTTCGACGACCTTCCCGGTCCTAGCAACCAGGAATCATATAAATATATCAATAATACAGCATCCACCTGACGGATCACACCTGACCTATTTAACCTTTCTTTGTTTGTTTTTAGGTTCACTCAGCAGTACGTATTGCTACACGAAGCAAAATTATCACAGCACTTTACTTCTACATTAGGCACCCACATACGAACACATTGTATCATCAAGTTCATTTAGAACACAAAAGAAGAAAGCAGGCCTGTTAAAAAAAAAAAAAAAAAAAAAATCCTACTCCTCAACTCGAGGAATGTCGCGTAAGCATGGGTAAGGAAGTACGCTCTAATTGACAGTTTTGAAAACTACCTCTTCCGGAACCACATGTATATGTGCCTGATGATGTTCAGACTCTGCGTCATTAATAATAGTTTATATTACTACTGTTTTAGATTTAATCATTCTCTTGCTTGAGGGTACACTCGGGCACACTATTCTATCTTATTTTTTTTTCTTCCTCTTGTTTTTTTTAAATGGTGTGTTGGGCAGGCTTAATAGAAGGGCCATGGATGCCTGGTGGTTTATCGAGAGGTTGTCTTTTCCTTTTTTCTGATTTTTTCTTCTCAAAACCATCCTTACTGTCCTCCCTTCAGTTGAAGTGGCTATCCTGGAGGGTATTTAGCCTTGCATGGTGTATCGGCTCCTCCATGTTGACCAGTTTTTCCGACTTTTTACTATAGTCTATGGGTATCATCAATCACTTTTTTTATTATTCTGTACATATTGTTTTAGTTATAATTCTTGTTAATCTAGTTTTTTAGTATGATGTCTTTTTTATTTCTATTAATTCTTATGCTGTCTGGAGACCAGTACGTCCTAGATTTCATCAATGTCGTCTTCTGTATTGCAATATTCGTGGTCTTCATGCAAATATCCAAGACCTTACAGTTGCGTCCAGACAGTATGATATTATTTTGTGCTCAGAAACTTTGGTTTCTAATATGAGGCCCTCATCTGAGCTCCTTATAACTGGTTTTAAGAAGCCAATAATGCTGAAACGTGATGCCATTCCTAGGGCAAGGGGAATGGCGGTGTATATTAGGACCGAGTACCCTGCTTCTCATAAGTCCTGCTATCAATGTGGATGTCATGAGATTCAAGTAATAAAAGTTTGTGGCAGGCATAACAACTTTTATTTGTGTTCGATCTACCGGAATCCAGACATGGATGATTCTATCTTCGATTGTCTTCTTACCATTATGGCTAAGATACAAGAAGATGATAGAAAGGCTTCTTTTGTCTGTGTTGGTGATTTTAATGCTCACCATAGGGAGTGGTTAAGTTCTATCTCTCCTACCGATCGCCATGGCTTAAGAGCTTTAGACTTTGCCTCTGAATCAGGCTGTGAGCAAATCATAAATGAAGCTACTCACAGGTCTGGTAATTGCTTGGACCTCGTATACACTGACTCCCCTGGCGTTATAACTAGTAAGGTTGGTTCTCCAGTCGGGACATCTGATCATGCCTTGATTTCATTATTAGTGAAGACTGAGCAGCCTGTCCCTGATACATCATATTCCTGTAAAATTTATATGAAATCCCAAGCAGACTGGAATGGGATTTTGCATGATCTTTTGTCCTTGAATTGGTCACAATTATATAATAGTGTAGATCCTGTTGTCCCTTTGAATGAGAATCTAGTCAACATAATTGATAGGCGTATCCCTTCTCGTGTGCTAAGGTACCGAATGAAGGACAAACCGTGGTTCAATGATGATTGTAGACGTGCTTATTTGGAGAAGCAGGAGGCCTTTCACCTTTGGAAGGGTAACAGATCAGATTTGACCTGGAACAACTATGCTCAGCTTCGAGCTTTTGCTCAGAGAGTTTATGCCTCAACTGAAAAGGAGTACAATTTAATAATAAAAGAAACCCTCTCTGGTACAACTCAGGAACATAAATGGTGGTCTACCCTTAAATCTGCACTCTTTGGTGTAGATGCAACAGTTCCTCCTTTACTTAAACCAGATGGCTCAGTCACTCACTGTCCAAAGGAAAAGGCAACCCTTTTGGCTGATGTTTTTGACAGTAAACAGAGTAATGAAAAACTTGAACTTCCTCATTCCTGTTTTCCTGAGGCTAAACTAACTAGTTTAGCTTTTCGATCTCTTGATATTAAAGCTCTGTTGATGGACCTTGATGCTTATGGAGGTGTAGACCCAAATGGTATTTTTCCTTTGTTTTTTATAAACACAGCAGATTTCTTAGCTCCAAAGTTATCTGTTATTTTGCGCAAGTTAGCAAGAAGAGGAGCTTTTAGCACTTGTTGGAGAATTGGTAATGTTACTCCTCTATGTAAATGTATTTGTGGTAGCTCAAGTCCCACTGATTACCGCCCAATTTCCATAACTCCCATATTATCTAAAGTTTTTGAACGTCTTCTGGCAAAACGTCTTAATAGGTTTGCTGAAGGTAATCATCTATTCCCTAGTTTGCAATTTGGTTTTCGTAAAGGCCTTGGAGCATGTGATGCCCTTCTTATAATCTCCAATGCAGTACAGAAATCCCTTGATTGTGGTCGGGAAGTTCGTATGATTGGCCTTGATTTTACTGCTGCCTTTGACCGTGTTAATCATGAGGCCCTTGTTTTCAAACTGAAACAGTTGGGAGTGGGTGGGTCGTTTCTTAGCATTATTATTGATTTTTTAAGTAGTACATCTCAAAGAGTTGTTGTTGATGGGCACCATAGTGAGTATAAGAATGTGATATCCGGTGTTCCACAGGGTAGTGTTCTTGGCCCATTACTTTTCATACTATATACACATGACATGTTGTTTGGCCTAGAAAATAAGCTTGTTGCATATGCAGACGATGCTACTCTCTTTGCATCAATTTCATCCCTTGAATTAGTGCATGGTGCAAATTATGGGGTATGAAGTTGAATCCTAACAAAATTCAAAGTATGATTGTAAGTAGGTCAAGGACGGTGGCTTCTCAACATCTGGATCTCAGTATTGATGATGTTTCTTTAAATTTGTATGACTCTTTCAAAATTTTAGGTGTGATTCTCGACAGCAAATTTACTTTTGAGAAACATATAAGGTCTGTGTCTTCTTCAATTGCACAAAAAATTGGCTTATTGAGAAAGTCTTTTAAGATATTCAGTGATCAATCTATTTTGAAGAAGTGTTTTGATTCTTTTATTCTACCTTGTTTTGAGTATTGTTCTCCTGTCTGGTCTTCAGCTGCTGATTCTCATCTTAATTTGTTGGCCAGAAACTTACGGTCTATTAAATTTCTTATTCCTTATCTAGATATTAATCTCTGGCACCGTCGTTCAATTAGTTTATTATGCATGTTGCATAAGATTTTTCATAACTCTGACCATCCTTTACATTCAGATCTCCCTGGACAATTCTATCCTGTTCGTAATACTAGGCAGGCAGTTAATTCTAATAGCCAGGCCTTCTCCATCATAAGACTCAATACTACGCAGTACTCTAGAAGTTTTATTCCAGCTGTTACCAAGTTGTGGAATGATCTTCCTAATCGGGTTGTTGAATCAGTAGAACTTCAAAAGTTCAAAGTTGGAGCAAATGCTTTTTTGTTGACCAGGCGGACATGAATCTTTTTATAGTATATATATGACATATTTGTTTTTGACGTTGTTAATAGTTTATATACGACATATCTCTTTTGACATTACTTTTTTTAGAATGATTTATTGTTAATTTGTTCTCTTCAGTTCTTTAATTCCTTTCCTCACTGGGCTATTTTTCCCTATTGGAGCCCCTGGGCTTATAGCATCTTGCTTTTCCAATTAGGGTTGTAGCTTGGATAATAATAATAATAATAATAATAATAATAATAATAATAATACTCTGTACGGACCCAAATACGTTGGCTCTAATTTGTGTTTCCTATGTTGTAATCGTTTCTAATACACACGATCGCCCACAAATACTTTTACCGGTGCGGTTTTAAACCGACCATCATACTTAGAGTTTTGTTTTTCATTAGCTCTTTTCAAAAAACCTTTCAGTGGTGTTCATTACTCTCCTTAAGAGATTTAGTCAATAGACACGGCATTGCTCAGTTAAATAATTTGGCAATTGTTGCGAATTAATCAGGGACATATACGGTAACACAGGAT
Organism: Palaemon carinicauda; assembly: GCF_036898095.1. NCBI lineage: Eukaryota > Metazoa > Arthropoda > Malacostraca > Decapoda > Palaemonidae > Palaemon > Palaemon carinicauda. The sequence continues at coordinate 19,023,418 of NC_090727.1, read as the reverse complement.
CCTGTCCATACACAAAAAAGAAAGGCGTGTCCCTGAGCGAGGCATTATATGCAACTTTCAAAAGCCAGTTCAGCTGTAGGAAGCATGGCGTGCCAAAGATGGGGGTCATCAGCCATTAAGTAACGTAAGATTCGCACCACTTCCTTATTATGCGATTCCACTAAGCCATTAGTTGTAGGCCTATATGAGGTTACTGAAAAGTGTTCAATTTTCATCAAGTCCGTGACCGATTTCACCACCTTATTTATAAACTCGAGACCATTATCACTTACCAAAATTTTAGGGCAACCAAACCTAGTAATGAAAGAGCACAGCGCCTGGGCTAATGAATTTGCAGATTTATCCAACATTGCGTAAGTATGAGTGTAACGAGTAAAAGCATCCACAAATACACATATACAGTATACTTATGTTGTATTGATACAAGTAGGAAATGATCCTACCACATCCATATGCACTCTATAAAATTTAATATGAATCACAGGCCACTCTGGCTTCCGGTACAGTATTTTATGTTCTTTGAAATAGTTACAAGCATGACAACCTTTTATATAATTCTCTATAGATTTTTTCATTCCTAACCAAAAGAAGGATTCACGTGCTTTCCTTAATGTTCCATCAATCCCCAAATGCCCTGCATACAGACTTGCATGTACAATGTGGATGGCTCAACTTTTGTGAAAAACAAGCTAATTTTCTTTAAGGTCTTGGTTTGTTGTACAAATGTTATTGTTTTCAATGAAGTGTCAATTGTAACATTTCTCTCTCTCTCTCTCTCTCTCTCTCTCTCTCTCTCTCTCTCTCTATGAGAGAGAGAGAGAGAGAGAGAGAGAGAGAGAGAGAGAGAGAGAGAGAGAGAGAGAATCATCGCCATGCATTTATGGCGTAGCACTGGGGTTTCTAACCAGTTTCGAATGTTAGACTAAATCTTTCCTCTTTGTACCTTCCATACTCCGTTATTCGTATTTAAAAAAGTACAATCTCTTTCATCGTAGCATCTTTTGATTCCTTTTCCTTTTCCTCAAAAACAATGAAAAGATTACTGTTGACGGGACTACTATTAAACCTGACCTTTTTCTCTGCTTCTTAAAAGACACCTATCGTTCCATCTTATTCTCCATTTCTGAAAGCTCAAAATGCACCTCCATTCAGAATTTGCATTTAAAATTGAGTCAGTGTGAAACAAAAGGCTTAGACGGGTCTTACTTGAAGAGGAAGGCTCAAGGAAAGCAATGAAGGAAATGGCGTTGGGAAGATGCAAGAGAACTGCTTATGAAAAATGCTAGTCTTCATGAGCCACTACAGTATGTCGTTGCGGATTTTCTTAGAAAAGTTAAAGTTCAATGGCTATCAAAAGAGTTTTAAGGAGATTAGATAAGACATAAAAAGATAATAACAAAAGGTTGTCAGGAAGATACAGACTGATTATTATTTCTATATGTTGTTCAATATATGATTATATATTATATATTTCCCCGATTATTATTATGTTTGACAATCAATAGATCCTTATACCCAGGAGGAGCCCTATTAACATTTAAGCCATCTTTTCCTGTCATGAAATACTTTATTTGGGGGGGGGGGGGTCAAGAATCTTCAACATTTTGTAAATCTCTTTTTTCAAATTTTATCGTTTCACCTCGTTAATTTCATGATTTCAGTTTGATATCCCTATGTAGGACATATCCTTCATCTGGCCGTTGATTAAGCTAAGGTCCTGCAGTTTTGTCAATGTTTGTTTGGTAACATTTTTGGTTGCTGAGTGCTAATACTTTGTCTATTAGAATACACACACACTTGTATGTATATATATATATATATATATATATATATATATATATATATATATATATATATATATATATATATATATATGTGTGTGTGTGTGTGTGTGTGTGTATATATATTTTATGTTTCATTGATACAACGTTGTATGTTGTTAGATCGGTTCTTTTGCATAATTTTCTCGTTACGTATAAACACACCAGTGTTTACCCACAGTTTTTGCAACAATTTCCTTGTAAATTTACTCGAAGGTTTTGCGTTTGGATAAGCGAGTTAACCTCAATATCAAAATTCTTAACGGTTTTTCAACAACGCAAATATCCGTGGGGTAGGATTTGAATAAAACTTGATGAATAAACAAGCTGTAAATTGATAATCAAATTATTATCAGATCTGATTTCTACAAGTAGAAATTGACGACAAATATGAGAATGGTGTTATTAAATCTGGAATCTCGAAATATTCGGCTGTCCTTTTATTTGAAAAAGATATAAGTTTTTTCACGCAATAATAAGAAAAAATGGTTTCACTTTAATAGACTATGCTATTTCTGTGTTAGTAATCTAAAAAAAAAAAAAAAATGATCAAATTAACTTCTAATGGTGTTAAAAGTCATAACAATGGTAATGATTGTAATGATGATTATTATCATTATTGTATGTTTTGTGAGACGGTGGGAAGATGTAGCATTCACTTAAAGGCTTATTCTTTAATTCTGTTTTTTCCGCTGAAGGTTTTGGCCTCACGGATTTGTTTATCTATTGGTACGGGAAGACCTCAAAATGTTTAAAGTGTTAAAAACAGAAGTACGAATCAACTCTGCATTATTCAACTCAAGTTCCCCACCAACCTTGATTAGAGCCATGTAAGATACTACCGCTAGAGAGTTATGGGGTCTTTTGACTGGCCAGACAATACTACATTGGATCCTTCTCCCTGGTTACGGTCATTTTCCTTTTGCTACACACACACACACACACACCGAATAGTCTGGCCTATTCTTTACATATTCTCCTCTGTCCTCATACACCTGACAACACTGAGATTACCAGATAATTCTTCTTCACCTAAAGGGTTATTGCACTGTAATTGTTCAGCGGCCACTTTCCTCTTGGTAAGGGTAGGAGAGACACTTTACCTATGGTAAGCAGCTCTTCTAGAAGGACGCTCCAAAATTGTTCTCTAGTCATGTGTAGTGCCATCACCTCTGTACCATGGTCTTCCACTGTCTTGGGTTAGAGTTCTCTTACTTGAGGGTACACTCGGGCACCCTGTTCTATCTTATTTCTCTTCCTCGTGTGTTGTTAAAGTTTTTATAGTTTATATAGGAGATATTTATTCTAATGTTGTTACTCTCTTTAAAATATTTTATTTTTCCTGGTTTCCTTTCCTCACTGGGCTTTTTTCCCTGTTGGAGCCTAGGCTTACAACATCCTGCTTTTCCAAATAGGGCTGTAGCTTAGAAAGTAGTAGTAGTAGTAATAATAATAATAATAATAATAATAATAATAATAATAATAATAATATGTGGAGAATTTACATCTTTATCAGCAGCCGTTACTATTTCACTACAGAACAAATGCCTCAGATATGTCCTACTTGCGTCTGTTAATGGTCTTTCTATGCCAGTCTAAACGGGGAATCTTTCTTAGCTCGTCAATCCATCATCTTCTCTTCCTTCCCCTGCTTTTGTTATTTTTTTCTTTTTATTTTTGCAATCTCTCCGGAGTATTTCTATTTGTTCTGTTAATTATATTTTCAGATTTATGTTTTTGCCAAATATATTTCACTTCTCTCATATATTAATTTTCAGCTTTTTTAAATGCCATTTGTTTAATTAGTGTTCGTTTCCCCATGCAAAATTTATGTGCCGAGGGGCGTGAAAGATTCCAGTTTCCTGAAATTGCCAAGTTAAAATTCCCCATATTCCTAGCAGTGGTTATTTACGTATATTTTCTGAGCTGGTCCTATATGTATGCAAATTTGGTTTTTCTTTTGGATTTTTCTAACATTTCTTAAATATTCCAATATTTAGAGTAAATATGTTTGAATATGACCTAATACCGTATTCCTATGTGATTGACGCTTTGTCTAAATTTTTTTTATATTTATGTAAAATAAATTCCTTTCATTGAAATGATGTTTTGTGGTATTGCATCTCCTCTGTGCATTAATAGCATAAAGGGGATACACATTACAATTTCCTTTAGTTGAATATTATTCCCCTTTCCTTCAGCCACAATATGTAGCGATGCTTAAGCATGAATTTTCCCTCTCGTTTTTGAGAGGTTACAAAATACCTCTTGAACTACGGAATTGTGTTTCGTTATCATTAAACATCTTTGGAATATGATCAAATACAGTATCCTGTTACTGATTAGATTATCAAAGATGAGTTAAATAATATTTTTAACTGGATTAAGTCTCTTCTTCTCTCTTGCTATTCCGACAAACAGGGGCGAAAACATAACCTCCTTCCAACTTCGTTGGGAAAGGTAACAATAACATCTTAATCAGTAACGATGGTCAACTTGAAGGTGATAAGATGTTTCCCCAATGAAAATGTAACTCCAATTCAAGTAAAAACTTGTCACTTCACTAAGAAACTTCTTTTGTAAAAGACAAGATTCAGAATAGTAACAAGATATAATCTATCATAATTATCCGCTGGATATATTCAATTATGACCACGAAATACCATTGGGATTTGAAGATAAAAACTCTTTTCATAAAGAAAAGCCATACCCTTCCCGGGTGCATAAATTATGTTCCTTCTCAATTAATGTAAGGAAGAACAAAGAGAAAGCTTTCCTCCCTCATGGCACAGAGAATCTTTCTACCTGGAAACCATCAAAGAAGCTTAACTGACCTCACTCACGAATTTGGAGAATAAATCACCTTTACCAAAAAAAAAAAAAATTAAACTTGAAATTTAAGAAAATAAACACCAAAATTTCTCCGATAAAAATAAGATATGTTAATATCTAAATCTTTAGAGGAATATCATCAAAGCAAAATCACTCTAATTAAATGATCCATTCCCTCTTCACCGATATCATCAATTTAACACATCAAACAGCATCGTTTCCCAATATCATAATTCAAGAGTATACTTCCTGACGCAGGAATATCCAGCCGGGAACTTGAACCAATTGGGAATATGAATGCATATTTTCCTGAATTTGAAATTAACTGTATTGTGAAGGTCGTAGCTCCAAAAAATGAATGAAAGATAAAAGCGAAAAGGATGAGAATTTAAAAAGACAGAGAATCACAATAAAAAGACTTATTGTTATGGAAAGGCACATGAAGAAAACTGAACAATACTCTAAGCTAAGTGGTAGCTGATGAAATTTTGCGAGACAAAATATTAGGCCTCATCGAGTTGATACTCGAGCCTACAACAATGATGGGTGTCATATGCGTATCTAGTTCAAGGCCAGTTCAGTACTCGGCGTTTTTATATTAAATAAAAGATACTCAAGAGTCAGTCACTTAAATGTATGCTTCAACAAAATCTAAAACTCCAGCCTGTCCTGATTCAATCTAACTAAATCTCAATTAATCTTACCTAGTCATACCTTGGGGGACCCCACTAGCAATTAGCTGGGGACTTCACTCCAGAACCCACAATTAATTATTGTCACTCTTCCACATAACGTGTTGGTTATAGATAGATAAGCCATTGTTTTAAAGGCCAAGAAAACTTAAAATCAGCGAGAGCTTGAATTCAACTAACTCCCATTCATTTTTTCTCCAATATTATATGTTACGGCAGACAAAAGTACAAATGGCCTCTCTCCATTTCAGGTCCTTTTCTGGTATACCAATTTTAGAATATTACACTACGAACAATTCTGTTTTAACACTGGAGTGTAAGAGTACACTCTCTCTCTCTCTCTCTCTCTCTCTCTCTCTCTCTCTCTCTCTCTCTCTCTCTCTCTCTCTCTCTCTCTCTCTCTCTCTCCGATGGGATATAATTTTTTTTTTCTCTCTCTCTCTCTCTCTCTCTCTCTCTCTCTCTCTCTCTCTCTCTCTCTCTCTCTCTCTCTCTCTCTCTCCGATGGGATATAATTTTTATTTATGTATACTGTGCTTTATAATCGGGACACTACCATATCAATGCATAAACTAGAAGTGAGGATGGCAATTTTGCTTCACCAATCAAATACCGTTCCTAAGTCCCTTTAAGACAGTCGGAGACTGGGTTGGTCGTAAGCTTCTGAGAGGGCCTGACAAGTATATATACAAACAACAATATTATATCTACGAGTGGTAATGAACGGGGTAAAAGATCTTTGCATATGGAGGGCTGAAAGTAAAGAAAAATATATTAAGTCTATCTCAAATTAAAAAAAAAAAAAATACTAAAATAAAAACCGGGGAGTAAGAGACGAGAGTAAAGGAGGGACTGTGAGGGGAAAATCTAAGTAGTATTAATACACTTTTTTCCAACTTCCGCGGTTTTTATAAACATAATGTTCGTGCACACCGAACACCCGCCCACCCTCCTTAAGTATACTCTATTAAATTTCCCTTCTATCACGTTTGATTTACTATGTTTGTAACACAAGAAACAAAGCAAAATCCATAAATGTTATCTTCTATCTTCATAACATTAAAACTGGCGAATACAACTGAATTTTTCACGGTATTCGCACACAGTAGTTGTACATTGCAATAAAAATCTTCCAACGCTGAGGTAGTAAAGCAAAACTGCCTTCCACTCTTTCCTGCAAGCGAGAAGCGTAATTTCCCATTCGATTTCATATATTAATTTTCCTCAAGTGTCATTCGAGGGGCGTATCCGGTAATTGAACCTCTGTGGGAAGTTAATGAACAACGTGCTTTTGATGAGGTCTGCTTGATATCACTTTGATAGACATCGAACTATGATGTCACGTTTATTGTCTGCGCCTAGAGAGAGAGAGAGAGAGAGAGAGAGAGAGAGAGAGAGAGAGAGAGAGAGAGAGAGAGAGAGAGAGAGAGAGAGAGAATACTTATCAAGGATATAAAATGTATATGCTGTAGTAACTGTTTAAATGTTATGGAAATCCAGAGGTCATCCTTGACATGAAAAAGTAATAGAAATGTTCACAGATCTGGGCCATGATGATGAGAGGCCCGAGTCAACCGGAAGGATAAAGGATGGGTAGATAATGATTGAAATTTATGAATATAGATATAAATCAATTTAAAACACTGACACAATTAGATTCTTAGAGATTCTCTATACAATTCATTCGTTTCAAATTCGGATGAGAGAGACAAAAGCTAGATGCTGAGTTGAATAATAGGAAAATATTTTAGGAAGAGGTATTCCACTAGGCGCAGACGTATTAGTCATATTGCTAACCGTTTTAGAAATATGAAAATACTGAAGGTACAATAGTACCTTTATTGACTGGTCTATACGTATAGTTGCGTCTTAATGCTAGAAGACATTGTGTGGCAATAATCGTAATATATGCAGGTACATACTCTATGTTCAGGGGAGTCACGTTAATGACCTTAGATGTCAAGATGCCTGAAAACTTTTTAAATCAATCAATCAGGGGAGTTAACAGTTTTTGCGTCTTTCACGTTTGAGTTCCTCATAAATTATGTTCGGATTGAGCTAAGTGGAATGAATCAGCTATTTAAGATATTTTTCCTATGTGAACTGTGCGAGGCTGTATAACTGAAGTGTGATGGATTATCTGGTAAAATCTAATTTTCATGTATCAAACGTCAATATCTTGTACTTTAACGTGCTTATATATAAACATTGCTTGAATCTAGAATAGATTATGACAAATATAATATCAATTCACGTATTTTGTGGTTAGCTAAAACCTGTGCCCAGAACCCTTCGCATAACGGTTAGCTGCATGTTTCTTTAACGTTTCTTTCATATTTATACCAAAAAAAACTTGAACGAAAATGAGTCAAAATGTCCTGAAGTAATGTATAAATATATAACATTATCATACACGTAAACTTGGAATATCATGCAATTAGTGTACTATGCTACACGGAAATAGAATTCTAATAACATAATATTTAGTATACAATAGAACAAATGATTGGTATTTTTCTACCACGTAATTCCTTCTCATGTGCACATACGTGACCAATACACACAATACACACAATATATATATATATATATATATATATATATATATATATATATATATATATATATATATATATATATATAATATATATATATATATATATATATATATGCGTGTGTGTGTGTTTGTGTGTGCGTGTGTGTGTGTATGCCTGTTTTCCATTCGAGAAGAGATGGCACAGGCAAAGAAGAACCTTCTTGTTCCCAGGTCCATATTGGTGAGAATGCAAGCTCCATGAACTTTTTTTTCTTTTTACCCTTGCTGACGAGGGTAACCATTCAGAGCTGGATTGAATGGTGGGTGGTGGACCAAGATTGAACTAAGTACCTTGTGAATGCAAGAATAGCGCTATCTCACATATATATATATATATATATATATATATATATATATATATATATATATATATATATATATATATATATATATATATATATATATATATATATATATATATATGTGTGTGTGTGTGTGTGTGTGTGTGTGTGTACGTAAACTTATAGGCTAGATAAGTATGTGTGTTTAGGTAAAAAATAAATCTTAGCCTAAGTAATCCAAGATAAACTCTCTGAATATATATTGAAAAGGAAACAAATCCCCCACTAATATTTCCATAGCTTTTATTGGAGAGAAAATACCACTTGCTTTCCAAACCTGTTTTAATGACGGTGGAGTAATAGCCGTCTTAGATTCGACCACTTGGAGAACATCAAGAACTACTTAGTTCAAAGTAAAACTAGTGTTGAATACAAAAACTTAACAAAACAAATTATAAAAAATATAAAGAAATAAAGATTATGATTGTTTGGCAGTTTCATCTCTAGCAAGAGAAGGAACTTGCCAGCTGGCATATGGCGGCAAAGACAAGTTTGCTAATTCAGGCCCAAGCCTTCAACACCCTTTAATAAATTCACAATAAGAGATCCATCCATCCATATACCAAAGGCACTTCCCCCAATTTTGGGGGGTAGCCGACATCAACAAGAACAAAACAAAAAAGGGGACCTCTACTCTCTATGTTCCTCCAGCCTAACCAGGGACTCAGCCGAGTTCAGCTGGTACTGCTAGGGTGCCACAGCCCAACCTCCCACATTTCCACCACAGATGAAGCTTCATACTGCTGAGTCCCCTACTGCTGCTACCTCCGCGGTCATCTAAGGCACCGGAGGAAGCAGCAGGGCCTACCGGAACTGCGTCACAATCGCTCGCCATTCATTTCTATTTCTAGCACGCTCTCTTGCCTCTCTCACATCTATCCTCCTATCACCCAGAGCTTTCTTCACACCATCCATCCACCCAAACCTTGGCCTTCCTCTTGTACTTCTCCCATCAACTCTTGCATTCATCACCTTCTTTAGCAGACAGCCATTCTCCATTCTCTCAACATGGCCAAACCACCTCAACATATTCATATCCACTCTACCCGCTAACTCATTTCTTACACCCGTTCTCACCCTCACCACCTCGTTCCTGACCCTATCTACTCGAGATACACCAGCCATACTCCTCAGACACTTCATCTCAAACACATTCAATTTCTGTCTCTCCATCACTTTCATTCCCCACAACTCCGATCCATACATCACAGTTGGTACAATCACTTTCTCATATAGGACTCTCTTTACATTCATGCCCAACCCTCTACTTTTTACTACTCCCTTAACTGCCCCCAACACTTTGCAACCTTCATTCACTCTCTGACGTACATCTGCTTCCACTCCACCATTTGCTGCAACAACAGACCCCAAGTACTTAAACTGATCCACCTCCTCAAGTAACTCTCCATTCAACATGACATTCAACCTTGCACCACCTTCCCTTCTCGTACATCTCATAACCTTACTCTTACCCACATTAACTCTCAACTTCCTTCTCTCACACACCCTTCCAAATTCTGTCACTAGTCGGTCAAGCTTCTCTTCTGTGTCTGCTACCAGTACAGTATCATCCGCAAACAACAACTGATTTACCTCCCATTCATGATCATTCTCGTCTACCAGTTTTAATCCTCGTCCAAGCACTCGAGCATTCACCTCTCTCACCACTCCATCAACATACAAGTTAAACAACCACGGCGACATCACACATCCCTGTCTCAGCCCCACTCTCACCGGAAACCAATCGCTCACTTCATTTCCTATTCTAACACATGCTTTACTACCTTTGTAGAAACTTTTCACTGCTTGCAACAACCTTCCACCAACTCCATATAACCTCATCACATTCCACATTGCTTCCCTATCAACTCTATCATATGCTTTCTCCAGATCCATAAACGCAACATACACCTCCTTACCTTTTGCTAAATATTTCTCGCATATCTGCCTAACTGCAAAAATCTGATTCATACAACCCCTACCTCTTCTAAAACCCCCCTGTACTTCCCAGATTGCATTCTCTGTTTTATCCTTAATCCTATTAATCAGTACTCTACCATACACTTTTCCAACTACACTCAACAAACTAATAACTCTTGAATTACAACACTCATGCACATCTCCCTTACCCTTATATAGTGGTACAATACATGCACAAACCCAATCTACTGGTACCATTGACAACACAAAACACACATTAAACAATCTCACTAACCATTCAATTACAGTCACACCCCCTTCCTTCAACATCTCAGCTTTCACACCATCCATACCAGATGCTTTTCCTACTCTCGTTTCATCTAGTGCTCTACTCACTTCCTCTATTGTAATCTCTCTCTAATTCTCATCTCCCATCACTGGCACCTCAACACCTGGAACAGCAATTATCTCTGCCTCCCTATCATCCTCAACATTCAGCAAACTTTCAAAATATTCCGCCCACCTTTTCCTTGCCTCCTCTCCTTTTAACAACCTTCCATTTCCATCTTTCACTGTCTCTTCAATTCTTGTGCCGGCCTTTCTTACTCTTTTCACTTCTTTCCAAAACTACTTCTTATTCTCTTCATATGACTGACCCAGTCCCTGACCCCACCTCAGGTCAGCTGCCCTCTTTTCCTCACGTACCTTGCGCTTTACTTCCACCTTTTTCTCTCTATATTTTTCATACTTCTCTATACTATTACTCTGCAGCCATTCTTCAAAAGCCCTCTTTTTCTCTTCCACTTTTACCTTCACTCCTTCATTCCACCATTCACTGCCCTTCCTCATGCTGCCTCCAACAACCTTCTTGCCACATACATCACTTGCAATCCCAACAAAATTTTCTTTTGCTAACTTCCACTCCTCCTCTAAATTACCAGTTTCTCTTACTCTCACCTCGTCATATGCCATTTTCAACCTTTCCTGATATTTACTTTTTACCCCAGGTTTTATTAGCTCTTCAACCCTCACTAGCTCCCTTTTACATCCACCTACTCTATTCCCCCACTCTTTTGCTACAACCCATTTTCCTTCCACCAAAAAATGATCAGACATACCGTTAGCCATACCCCTAAACACGTGCACGTCTTTCAATCTTCCAAACATTCTTTTAGTTATCAACACATAATCCATTAATGCCCTTTCTACTACTCTTCCATTTGCCACTCTTACCCATGTATACTTATTTTTATCTTTCTTCTTAAAAAAGCTAGCACTTATTACCATCTCTTGTTCAACACACATATCTACCAGTCTCTCACCACTCTCATTTTCACCTGGTACGCCATACTTCCCAATGACACCTTCTACCTCTCCAGCACCCACTCTAGCATTTAAGTCACCCATAACAACTACATAATTCCTTCTACCCAGTCCTTCTACACACCTAGTTAATTCATTCCAAAACTCATTCCGCTCTTCTTCACTTTTCTCACTACCTGGCCGATACGCACTGACAAATGCCCAACATTCCCTACCCAACCTAACCCTTACCCACATTAACCTAGATGATATCTCCTTCCATTCCACCACTTTACCTGTCATCCATTCACTCAGCAATAAAGCCACACCCTCTCTCGCTCTTCCCCTTTCAATCCCAGACACTCTACCAGACATTTCACCAAACATCACTTCACCCTTTCCTTTCATCTTTGTCTCACACAAGGCCAATACATCCATCCTTCTACTTCTAAACATACTTCCAATCTCACATCTTTTACTCTCTATCGTACTACATCCACGCACATTTAAACACCCCAAAACTAGAGTGCGGGGAGCAGTCACTCTCCCCCCAGCTCCATCTCTTTGTTGCTGTCTCACAGGATACTTTTACAGGAGAGGGGGTTCCCAGCCCCCTCGTCTCGTCCCTTTTAAAATAAAGAGATAAATAACAAAATTGGCCACTCTTATCTTAAATTATGTAAAATAATACTGAATAGCAAGAGAAAAGAAGAGGCTTAATCCAGTTAAAAATATCATTTGACTCATCTTTGATAATTTAATCAGTAACAGGATATTGTATTTGATCATATTCCAAAGAGGTTTCAGGATAACTTAAGTACAATTCCGTAGTTCAAAAGGTATTTTGTAACCTTTGAAAAACGAGAGGGAAAATTCATGCTTAAGCATCGCTACATATTGTGGCTGAAGGAAAGGGAATTAATATTCAACTAAAGGAAATTGTAATGTGTATCCCCTTTATGCTATTAATGCACAGAGGAAATGCAATACTACAAAACTTTATTTTATGGAAAGGAATACACTTAGTAAGAATATAAAAAGATAGGAATACGGTATTAGGTCATATACAAACTTGTTTACATCTAAGTATTGGAAGAAGGGGCTCCTCAGGGTAGTGCGCTGAGTGTTCTCTCATTATTTGTGGATGATCTCTCCATATCATTTGCTGGAGCTAGAATGGCAATGGTTGAGAGAAAAATACAACTCTCAAGTAATAAAATTATCCAGTGGGCCAATATGAATGGATTTAAGTTTTCGACAATTAAAACTACTATTGCCCATTTCTGTCGTATCCGGGGAGTACATCCAGACCCGGATATATACATTAAAGGTCAACAGATCCCATGTGTAAGGGGAGCTAAATTTTTAGGTTTGATATTTGATTGTAAGCTTACATGGGTTTCTCACTTAAAAGCTAAATATCTTGAGGCTCTGGATCTTTGAAAAGTATTGCCCCATACATCAAGGGGGCAGACCGAAATACTATTTTAAAATTATACAAGGCCTTGATTTTTTCCAAAACTAGTTATGGATGTGAAATATACTCTTCAGCCACTCCAAGCCGGATAAAAATACTAGATTCAATACATCATGCTGGTATTAAATTGTCCACAAGAGCGTTTGGAACCTCGCCTATCACAAGTCTCCTTGTTGATGTTGGAAAGTTGCCTCTAGACCTTTACCGAATGTCTTCTATTATTCGGTATTGGTTTAGATTGCAAAGACTCCCTAATTCTTTAGCCTTTCAGACTGCAAGCCTTGTAAGGCACTCAACATACTTTGAGTTGCACCCAAAATCTCCTCAACCTTATGGCTTTAGGGTGAAACAATCATTAAACAATCTGGATATAATTACAATAAAGTGCTTCCATTCAAGGTATCATCAACGCCTCCATGGAAATTACCAGAGGTATCTTTTTGTAAATACTTTATTGGAGTTAAGAAGAATATGACTGACTTAGAATCCAGGTCTCTTTTTATGGAACATGTCGAAGAACATAGGGGATCGACTTTTATGTATGCTGATGGCTCCAAATCTAATGTTGGCGTTGGATTTGGAGTACATAGTAATGGTTTTAATTGTAGAGGTGCACTTCCTCTAACAGCTTCCATATTTATTGCCGAACTGTATGGCATACTAACCGCTATTGAGAAAATAGCGTTGGAAAAGGACCATAATTTTATAATTTTTAGTGATGCAAGGAGTGTTCTTCAAGCTTTAGAAGTTTTTAATTCTAGTAACCCTCTAGTTTTAAAGATTTTAGAATGACTTTATATAATTGGACGGGGAGGTATAATGGTTCGATTTTGTTGGGTTCTAGCACATGTAGGTGTGTCTGGGAATGGGAAGGCAGATTTACTGGCGAAGAATGCAGCATTTGAGTTGCTACCAAGAAAGTATCCCATTCCCTGTAATGATTTCCTACCTAACATCAAAAAATTGTTTTGTAATAAATAGCAACAACACTGGGATAGTCTAGCTGGCAATAAAATGAGAGAAGTAACAAATGTCATATCTCCTTGGAGGTATGACATGATGCCCCGAAAATGGGAGACGACTGTTTGATACCCTTGACAGTAAGGCATTTGTTGACCGAATGCCCTAATTATAAATAGATATAGATATCTGTTTGAGGCTCGAGGTGAGGATAGCAGGTTCATTCTTGCCAAGATTCTTGGACATGATGTGTCCTACTATGCGAGTGGCATTTTTAGATTTATTTCAGAAGCAGGTCTTCTGAAAACTATTCAATTTCTATAATGACATTCAACTTTTATGGTTTTAATTGAATATTCTATTAATTTCTATATAGGCCTAAAATAAATGATATCGGCGTCAATGATCTTAGATGTCAGGATGCCCAAAAACTTTAAAACAATCAATCAATCAATCAATCTAAATATTGGAATATTTAAGAGATGTTAGAAAAATATTAAAGAAAAGCCAAATTTGCATACATATTGGACCAGCTCAGAAAATATACGTAAATAGCCGCTGCCATGAATATGGGGGATTTTACCTTGGCAATTTCAGGAAACTGGAATTTTTCACGCCCCTTGGCACATAAATTTTCCAAAGGAAACGAATACCAATTAAACAAACACCATTTAAAAACGCTGAAAATGAAAATATGAGAAGAAAAGTGAAATTTGTCGGGCATAAACATGAATACGAATATATAATTAAACAGAACATATAGAAATACTCCGTAGAGATTGCAAAAGAAGCAGGGGATGGAAGAGAAGATGATGGATTGACAAACTAAGAAAGTTCACAGGTATGGACTGGCATAAAAAGACCATAAACAAACGCAAGGAGAAGGACATGTCTGAGGCTTTGGTTCTGCAGTGAAATAATAACGGCTGATGATGATGATATACATACTACACTTACAAGGTAATAATCAAGGTTGGTTGGGAACTCAATGAGTTGAATAATACAAAGTTGATTCGTACGTCTGTTTTTTATGCTTTAAGCATTTTAAGGTCTTCCCCTACCAATAGATAAACAAATCTATTGGGACAAAACTTTTAACGGGAAAATCAGAATTAAAGAGTAAGCCTTAAAGTGAATGCTTGCACATTCCCACCGCCTCATAAAACACACAAAAATGATAATACTCAAAATTACAATCACTACTTTTGATATGAATTTTATCATTAGAATTTAATATGATCAACTATTTTCTAAAATAATAAAAAAGAAATAACATGCTCTCTATTAAAGTAAAACAATTTTTCCTTATTACTACGTGAAAAAATTTAGATCTTTTTTATATGAAAAACGTTTCTCAACATTGCATAGAACATGATAAAGGCCTCCCACAACGATGACAATAAACACCGAAATAAGAATAAAATTTTAGCTCCGTAAAAACTATATAGGATACAGTTTAAATCGTGGAAAACATGTGAGAAAGTAAAGACAAAGTAAGCGGGCCGGAAAACTACTCGAGGCTAAATCTGAGGAAGGAGATGATCCAAGAAAATTCCTTCGACAGGAGAGATTTGGTCAAGTTTCACCTTTTACTTCGACAAACTCATCCTTGGAGAGACATCATGGTTAGAAAGAGATTAAGAAAAGGCTAAATGAGAGGGTGAGAAAAGTGTCATTTCTTGATGTATTGAAGGGCCGTTGTACTAGTGGGAAAATTCGAAGGGGGTTTTCTAATAAAGTATAATTATGAAACAATATAAAAATAAGTTATTAAGGCATTGATTATCAAATAAGGAAATAACTGAAACAGCTTGAATGATTAATTTGGTAAAAAATCATTCATAATAATTATTAAATGGGATGAGATTAACCAGCCTAAGGAGACTCTTACAAAGCTGGCCGGAATAAATTCGTGAGGGAAAAATATAACATATATTAAATCTATGTGATAAAATAATAAATCAAAAATATAAATCGATTAATATATCTCTAAATTGTATCTTTTAAACCTATGCTTCTCAAAAATAGAAACTGTCATAACCCAATAAAATGTCAATATTTTTTACCATAACATAAATGTGTCTCCTAAATACTCTACAATAGCAAAAGTATGTCGTGTGGTTAAAAAAAAGTGTCAAACAAACTGCATTTGGGAACTATCTCATGGGGAGTGCACTTTAAAAACCCATGGTTCGATCTCGAATAACCAATACTTATTCATCCTATAATGACTTCCGTCCTTTGTCTTTCTGGTCTGATGATTCGAATGAAGAAATAATTGCTTTGACTTGTTTCAATTCATTACTCTCTGGTTCATTATTCATGATAGTGAGTCACTTTCCTTTTATAAGGTATATATTGCGGTTACAAGGTCACTACCGCGGAGTTTAGTGCTAAGTTGTGGTAAATTTAGGGCAGATTTAGCATTGGTGTTTTTTTTTTTTATTTTTTTTATTTTTTTTTTTTCCATTACCAGCAACACCAACAGCGGCTGGAATCCAGAATATTTCAGTATTTACCACTTGATAATAGAATTTGTTAAGTACAGTAGGTCTTTAATCTGAAATCCCAACTGATTCATATGTGCATAACCTTTGAGGGCTTCTATGGCACTTCTCGAATCAGAACGAATGGGAAATTATAGATTCATTAAATCTTCAATTGTTTTACAAATGTTAATGGCTATCAAAATAACACAGTTCAAATGTAAATATTGATGCTTCAATAGGTAATGGGAGATGACTTCTTATGTCTTGGGGCTATATAACAACTGGTTCTATTAGAAAATCTTTCAGAGAAAACACGCATATACACAAATTGCTCAGTATAGCAGTTAACGAACTGATCCGCCAATAGGCATATTGTCTAACCAATTCAGGGATTCACTAATCAATGATAAAATCATTAGAAAATAGCCCACTTCGTCTAATTATCACAGGCAAGAAGTATCACATCATCAGCCAGTCAATCAATAAACCAATCACATTGTAGAAAAAGAAACTATAGTTATATTATTATTATTATTATTATTATTATTATTATTATTACTAGCCAAGCTACAACCCTAGTTGGAAAAGCAAGATGCTATAAGCCCAAGGGCTCCAACAGGGAAAAATAGCCCAGTGAGGAAATGAAATAAGGAAATAAATAAATGATGAGAATAAATTAACAATATATCATTCTAAAAACAGTAACAGCGTCAAAACAGATATGTCCTATATAAACTATTAACAGCGTCAAAAACAGATATGTCATATATAAACAATAAAAAGACTCATGTCAGCCTGGTCAACATAAAAACATTTGCTCCAACTTTGAACTATTGAAGTTCTACTGATTCAACTACCCGATTAGGAAGATCATTCCACAACTTGGTAACAGCTGGAATAAACCTTCTAGAATACTGTGTAGTATTGAGCCTCATGATGGAGAAGGCCTGGTTATTAGAATTTACTGCCTGCCTAGTATTACGAACAGGATAGAATTGCCCAGGAGATCTGAATGTAAAGGATGGTCAGAGTTATGAAAAATCTTATGCAACATGCATAATGAACTAATTGAACGACGGTGCCAAAGATTAATATCTAGTTCAGGAATAAGAAATTTAATAGACCGTAAGTTTCTGTCCAACAAATTAAGATGGGAATCAGCAGCTGAACACCAGACAGGAGAACAATACTCAAAACAAGTAAAATCTTGTAAGACTTTCTCAATAAACCAATTTTTTGTGCAATTGAAGAAGACACAGACCTAATGTGTTTCTCAAAAGTAAATTTGCTGTCGAGAATCACACCCAAAATTTTAAAAGAGTCATAACAAATTTAAAGAAACATTATCAATGCTGAGATCCGGATGTTGAGGAGCCACCGTCGTTCACCTACTTACAATCATACTTTGAGTTTTGTTAGGATTCAACTTCATACCCCATAATTTGCACCATGCACTAATTTTAGCTAAATCTCTATTAAGGTATTCACCAACCCCAGATCTCGTTCAGGGGATGGAATTGATGCAAAAAGAGTAGCATCATCTGCATATGCAACAAGCTTGTTTTCTAAGCCAAACCACAAGTCATGTGTATATAGTATGAAAAGTAACGGGCCAAGAACACTACCATGTGGAACACCGGATATCACATTCCTATACTGACTATGGTGCCCATCAACAACAACTCTTTGAGATCTTTTACTTAAAAAATCAATAATAATGCTAAGAAACGACCCACCCTCTCCCAACTGTTTCAGTTGGGAGTTCGGCTTTATAAATGATGACCATCAAAAGAAAACTATTTTTTATCTACTTAATCTTTAAACGAAATTGTTCACAGTGATTAATTATCATGATTTAATTCAATTTTCATTTGACGTAAATGACTTTCAAATAATCGGTTGATCATGTAACATGCACGTACATATTTACTTAACGGGATATTCTCGGATTAATCATTCAACAAACGATAATTTTCCTAAACGTATTTACCTTCCTTTAAACACCACGTCAACCTTCCTTCTTTGTCTTGTATTTCTTCCTCATTTACGACTGTAATAACTTCACAAAAGCTGTGTACATATTTTTATTTTCGATGCAAAACTATAATCTACAAGAAATGTACTTCATGTTCACATTTCAAACAGTCCAATCCGGAATCACTCTCCCACCACCGGACCCAATTATGCGTAGTAAACTGGATGAAGATAACTTGACCGAAGCTTTGAGACGGTGAGTATATTTAAAAGACCTTGGTCCCTGGGATCGGAACATCCCATCTCGATCACTCTATTGATATGGGCATACTAGATTTTATATATATATATATATATATATATATGTATATATATATATATATATATATATATATATATATATATATTGTGATCTATAAAAATTACTCAATCGTTCATATTCCAACATTCTCATGTCTAAAAAGCTGAAAGGTGACCTTCAACTTATCGAAATCGCGTAGCCTCTCCCTATTCAGAATTCAAATGCAACTATTGTTCAAGGTTTAACCTAAGAAAAAGAGTTCACCGTTTTTCAAGGGAGTTTCTATTCAAGAGAAGCAAGCTCTGTAAAATTTCGAAATATTTCCTTGCCTCGCCTTTCAGTTCTTGTTTTATTTGTTCAATATACAGGCGTAACTTCATTCAATTTTGGTTCGGGATTCATCCCATTCATAAATACGGCCGATCACTTTTCAAGCATATCGATAGGAGTTCAGACCTTAACTTTTAGAACAGGAATTTCATAATTTCGGCTTTCGAGAAAACCCGACCGTTGAGATTTTCCTGGCTTTACGAAACGAGAATGTCATTAGAAATGGAAATTGGGCCCCCAAAGACTCGACTTCCACCCACCCCCTTGCAGCTACAACTTGACCGAAAATAATCGACTATTCTTTGTCTATTTCTTGCATAAGGAAAAATTAAAACACTACAGAAAAAAATACGTTCATTGCATCTGAATAATGATTGTCTGAAACTAATTAAATTCTACAAGCTTCGTTAATTAAATTGAGTTATATCATGAATAGCTTATTCAAAGTAACTTCAGCTCCTCGATACACAAAACACTTGTATTTGGTGATATAGAAAAAGACAATTACTAAAATGAAGTCGTCAACTATGATAGCAATTTTAATAATAAAAATATTAATAACAATAATAATAATAACAGCAACAATAATAGTAATAATAATAATAATAATAATAATAATAATAATAATAATAACTACAACAACAACACCAACAACAACAACAACAATAATAATAATAATAATAAAAATAATAATAGTAATCAGAGGAAGAATAGAAAATAGATGAATTCAAAAGCCAAAAATTTGAATAAAATCTAGACAGACTTTATAGTCAATTAAACCACTTCTATGCCTAAAGCTACTACTAAGAACAATAATTATAACAATAAAAATAATAATCATATCAATAATATCTGAAAGCAAGCAGATGAACTAGAGAGATCGGGATCACGAAATCGTAAGCTTTTAATATAGGCAATTACAGAGTAAATGACATTATCAAGTTCAACATTATTAAGACTACCTTACTTATTCCTTTAAAGAAATACAAATGATACATGAAATCGAAAAGGAATAGAAATTTTAACATGTCCATAAAATGTTTAGCTTGGCAGACTGACAAGTGCTGCAGCTCAGGGGAAAGGAATTGGGTTAAATTTATCAACTCCAATGTTCTAGCACAGCCTGACAACCAGTCGATCCGGTATGACTGGATATTAGGGTCACCCGAAATCTAAAAAGGGGAAAGACTACCAACCTTATACAAAAAAGCTTCCTGAGAATAAGAAGCGCGAATTATTTCAATAGCAGGAGTATGGAGAAAAAAATGAGATAATTTGTGATAGACCGCAGTTGTATAGGCAGAAATTTGAATGATACGCAAATTTATTTTTTGAAATAAATATTTCAGTACATATGGGAGGGTTCAACATTAATTTTACTGTATGGGAAATTGAATAGTGATACTGCCTAAATGAAATGTGTACTTTTGATGTTATAAAACAATAGATCTCCAAAAACCAATATTCTATTTGCATTTGAAAGACTCAATTTTAATATCGAAAGGATAAATGTGTTGAAAACATAACTAACTAAATATTTTCGACATTTAAGACAGACTTTTATAATCATGATAGCAATATTCTATATTCTAGGTGGCTAAATTATATATTTCTTGGAAAGCGTGCAATCTTATGACTCCGAAATGCTTTCCCCACTTTTCAATATGACGTAGATGCCCGTGAAATCCATTTTGTACCAGATTATTTTGTGAATTTTGTTCGATCAATGTTTGAAATAGTAGGGAATTACAGAAACACCATCAGAAATAAGGCGATTTAAGAAAAGAATGTCAGTGGAAAGGAAGGGCGGAGCAAAAGAATTGAATAGGGCGGGGAGGGTGGTGGTTTATGTGGCTGTTACCCAGCATCATACTTTGGAAAGTTGCATATCCTGTAAATAAAGATCAGTGCAAATGAAACCAAATATCACTACTTCAACCATTCCTCAACCCTGGCTATGCATCATAAAAACAGCACAAAATAAACAGGGACAGAATGGATTTCATTTACAGAGGTTTCAACAAAATATCATGATGAATTGTATAAGTACACCTACAATACCGCCATAAATTGTTCGATAAGACTGTTGGTGGGTAACACGGCTTACAGCGTAGAAGGCAATGTAATTTGTAAAATTACAACCGATGATTTGGAAAAGAAGATTAACAAAAATCTAGGAAAGACAGTTCTGGAAGACAATTAATACCATCATGAAAGGTGCCTCTGGGTCATTCTTGTAAGTCACACATTAATCTAGGAGTGTATACAGCATATATATATATATATATATATATATATATATATATATATATATATATATATATATATATATATATACCCACACACACACACATATATATATTATATATATATATATATATATATATATATACCCACACACACACACACACATATATATATATATATATATATATATATATATAAAAATATATATATATATATATATATATATATATATATATATATATATATAATCTCCTACGCCCCTTGACGCAAAGGGCCTCGGTTAGAATTCGCCAGTCGTCTCTATCTTGAGGTTTTAAATCAATACTTCTCCATTCATCATCATCTACTTCACGTTTCATAGTCCTCAGTCATGTAGGCGTGGGTCTTTCAACTCTTCTAGTGCCTTGTGGACCCCAGTTGAAAGTTTGGTGAACCAATTTCTCTTGGGGAGTGTGAAAAGCATGCCCAAACCACCTCCATCTACACCTCACCATGATCTCATCCACATAAGGCACTCGGGTAATCTCGATTATAGTTTCATTTCTAATTCTGTCCTGCCATTTAACTCCCAATATTCTTGTGGGCTTTATTCTCAAATCTACAAAATTTGCTGGATATCGTTTCATTGTCTATACAGTAACACCGACCTCACTAAACTGATATTTAGCCTTATTTTTCTATGTAATTTCAGGCGATTTGATTTCAAAATTTTACTTAACCTAGCCAGTGTCTGATTTGATTTTTTCAATCTTTCATTAAACTTAAATTCTAAAGATCCTGTATTAGAGATCATTGTTCATAAATATTTAAATGATTCCACCTCATTAATCCTTTCTCTTTCCAATGATATTTCATCTTCAATTGCATATTCCGTTCTCATCATATCTGTCTTTCTTCTATTTATCTAGAAAAATAAGATAGAAAGTTACGCCTAACTCAAAATCTTTAACCAAACCCTCTTGTCTTGATATAAATTAATAAATTGAGAATATATCAAACATCTCAAGACAAGATCACTGGATATTGAAAATATGAAAGAATTGGAGAGAGCAAAAACAGTAGGAGACTATATAAGCTGCAAACATTTATGGATAGATTCAAGCAGTTGAACGCACCTTCTCATCGACCTTTCCCCTACAACGTGAATCCTTATTAATACTAAAATAGAGTCAAGATCTGGGAAAAGCATTTCCTTGAGGGAGGGAGTGAGTGAGTAACACCTCTTTAAGAACGTCTCTCCGAGAGAAAGAGTACTTTCTGAATGCCCCACGACAAGAATTTTAACGTTAGAAATTTTTTCTAGGGTTGCTGAACTTTAATGAAACTGGGCGAGTCAATAAAAGTCTTGACTTGATTTATAAAAGTCAATCTAACAAACAATAAAATTTCTAAAGCGTTTCAGAAATGATTACCAAAATATTCATGATGAAAGAAAGAGAAAATTGCCCAAACAATATTTTGGAATGATAAGTAATTAACCTAAAGTGACTCGCCACCCTGTTACTACAGACACTGTCGCAGGAAATAAAATAATGAAAAAATTTTCTTACTGAAATTAAAATAACTCTTTGTAGAACGTAAACCACTCCACAAGATTTTTCTTAATCTTTCAAAGGAATTTTCGAGGAAAGGAACCTAATCCTTCACTCTGCACAGGATACGCTCTTTTCACCAAGGACCTCAAACAGAAAAGGAGAAATCCAAGTGAATGAAAGAAGGACGTGATACTGCAGAAACGGAGAGGGAAAGACGTCGAATTACTATTATTATCCCATTACTATTATAGATTTCATTGTTGTCAACGTTTTACCTACTTTGAAAATTAACATCCTGAAAGTCGTTAAACACTCAATCGTATTCTCCTTTTAAAGGGAGTACGGACAAAACGAGAAAAAAAAAGACAACCCTCTTTTACGTTATGTATTTTCGAGTAAGTCTGAGAGAGAGAGAGAGAGAAAGAGAG
Source organism: Palaemon carinicauda (assembly GCF_036898095.1). Lineage (NCBI taxonomy): Eukaryota > Metazoa > Arthropoda > Malacostraca > Decapoda > Palaemonidae > Palaemon > Palaemon carinicauda. Next base: position 19,000,174 of record NC_090727.1, on the reverse strand, counting down.
AGAGAGAGAGAGAGAGAGAGAGAGAGAGAGAGAGAGAGAGAGAGAGAGAGAGAGCGTGTTTTAGCAAATTTGATGCTGGAAGTGAAAGGCCCTTTATTGGCTTAACAAATAACTGTATTTGGTAGTTAGTCGACTTAGCAAGCCCTGTGGGGAGAGAGAGAGAGAGAGAGAGAGAGAGAGAGAGAGAGAGAGAGAGAGAGAGAGAGAGAGAGAGAGAGATAGAAGCGAGGCACACTAATACAATAAAATAGTTCATTCGCAATAGAAAATATATCTGTGGATATGTCATCACTTATTCTACTAAAAATGACCTGGTTATAAACCAATTCAGTGGAGGCGAGATGGGTAATCAGAGTTGACAAGCACTGTTGCCTTTATTATTGTATTATAAGAGAATTGGTATTTATATTTATCGCCTTTAATGTTCACAACAATTTATATTGATTCTTTCATATTACTTAATGTTTTCAAAATAACTCTAAAACATTCATTTACTTGGTAACTTACTGCAATAATCCCTACGTATCTAACTCATTGTTTTTCTCCATTTATCCTTAAACAATGTAGTTCAAAATATAAAAAATTCAATAACCTCTCAAAAAAGATATTAAAACTACGATCTCCTAAACACTTATGGCGAGATACTTCAAGTACAATGAATTTCTCATGTGTTAAAAACAAATCTTTAAAATGAGAATAAAGGTGTTTCAAGATGGCAACATCTTTGAAAATTAATTACTACCAACTCTAGTGTTATTATTGAGAGAGAGAGAGAGAGAGAGAGAGAGAGAGAGAGAGAGAGAGAGAGAGAGAGAGAGAGAGAGAGAGAGAGCGTAATAAGGACCTTTCACAGTAGTAACATATAATTCTAGTGTTATAGCAGCAATGTAATTTATGATTATGAAACCTTTAATCAAGACGTTTATAGGTCATGCCAGAGTACCTCCAAAATCCTACTTTCAAGCTCCCTTCATGATGTTTCTGGACAAACAACTTTGGAAGAATATTTCGAGATTTAGTAAAATAATGCATCAATATGGTGTTAGTAACCTTCTATATGGACCAAAGACGCAATGTTTTGAATTGGTTAATAATTCCAATTATACAGATAAACTTTTAGTTACACTGACTCAGGGCCTCATAAACCTTTTTAGTACTCTCTCTCTCTCTCTCTCTCTCTCTCTCTCTCTCTCTCTCTCTCTCTCTCTCTCTCTCTCTCCAAAAATAAAAATAGTGTATAGACTGGCATTATAACCGTTTTTATTTGTGTTGGTCTTGGATGTATTAAGTGAAGGGTTCAGAAATGAATGAGTTGCCGGAGTTACTATATGCAGATGATTTGGTGATTACTGCTGAAAATGAGGAAGAATTACAGAGAAGGGTGGTATAGGGTAAAGACTTTGGAAAGCGGTGGTTTGAGGGTGAATGTGGATAAGACTGAAGTCATGGTTAGCAGTAAGGAAAGTAAGGAGAGAATAGCCATACATGAAAGTAGAGGAGCAGTTATAAAACAGTTTGAACAATTTAGATACTTGGGGTCTACTAGAAATAACAAGGGAGATGTATGGCAGATGTTGAGAATAGGAAAAAAAGCAGCATGCAGAAAGTGGAGGGAGGTAGCAGGAGTCGTATGTGATAGGAAAATGCCAATCAAGGTAAAAGTGTGAATGTGTGGATCAGAAACTTGGGCTTTAAGACGAAAAGAGGAAGTAAAGCTTGAGAGAACAGAGATGAGAATGCTAAGCTGGATTATGGGAACACCGCTGTTTGAAAGATTGGAAAATGATGAAATAAGAACAATAGCAGGTGTAGTGAAGATCACTGAGATGATAAGTGTAACAACCGAGATAGTGGGGGGAACGGGTTAAGGATGTATGGTGGGGAGGGAGTGAGGAGGGCTTGGGAGGAACCTGCAAGGGGGAGAAGATCAAGAGAGAAACAGAGAATTAGAAGGAGAGATAAGACAAAGGATGATAAAGAGAGAAGAAGTCTAGTGGAAGAGGATGCCTTGATCGAAAGCATTGGAGAGGGGGCATCAGGCAACCGGCCCCTGAACGTAGGAATAACGATGGGGAAGAAGATAACTGGCATATAAAGACAAAAACAGTGCACTATCAACGGCTGATGGTGAGATGATTAATATATATATATATATACAGAGAGAGAGAGAGAGAGAGAGAGAGAGAGAGAGAGAGAGAGAGAGAGAGAGAGAGAGAGATATCAACCCTGGACATCATAAACCTTTGTTGGGCAATACCCCCCTCTCTCTCTCTCTCTCTCTCTCTCTCTCTCTCTCTCTCTCTCTCTCTCTCTCTCTCTCTCTCTCTCTCTCTCTCTCTAGGGGAGAATCTGACCTGAAAGACCTTTGTTGGTAATAAACATTTGACTCCAGAACTTCGCAGTCTCTAGAGACTTTAGGTACTAATTGTGATGTAGGCTTTTAGCGTTACTCTAAAAATAAGAGAGTTTTATTGTGAGGATGAACAGAGGCCTCAAGTTTAATGGAAAAGGTCACCATTGTTCGTCACCTTCTTTCCTCCAATGATGTTTTTTTTAGAAAGAAAAGTACAAAGCTCTTCATCCTGTACACTACCTGAACTTTAAGAAAAGACACGGGCACTTTACTCATATTTTTTCAGTTTCTGTTGTTCCAACTATGAAGTAGCTGTCGTTGTCGATAACTAAATAAAAAGTGGATACAAAATCTTCTATACGAGAAATTATTACTATAAACTATATTCATAATTAGTAGTAGCCAAGATGAAAATCTGATGGAAAAGCAAAATGCTACAAGCCCAACATTACAAGCAGCAGAAATGTAGTAGAAAATTAACTATAAAATAGAAGCACAGAAAAATAATTCTATTCGAATAAATAACAATTTGAAACAAGTCACGTATGAACTATGAAACTTAAATCAAGCAGCTAAAAAAAAAAATCTTAAGCAAGTTTGAACTTTTGAAACTCCACAGATTTAACTATTTAATTTGGAATATCATTCTACAATTTGGTAGCAGTCTGGATAAAACTTCAAGAATCTAGCGTAGTATTGAGCCTAACGAAAGAAAAGGAAAGACTCCAGTAGAATTGACTGCATACCTTATATTATTTTAGTAGATGGTTTAGTCTGGAAAAATCTGGATGCAATGGATGGTCAGAATTATGAAAAATCTTATACAAACTGTGCAAAGAGCTAATTGAACGACTGTGCCGGATATTAATGTCCGGATCAGCAATAAGGAATTTCATAGATCCATAGTTTCTGTCCAGCAAAGTTTAAATGGGAGTCAGTAGTTAAAGACCAGTCAGGAAACGAGTATTTATAATAAATGAAAATAAATTAATTCAAACATTTCCTCAAAATGTTTTAAAAGACTCTCAATCAATTTTTTGGTACAACTAAAGAAGAGACAGACCGAATATGTCTCTCAAAGGTTAATTTGCAATCAAGATCTTTGAATAATTTGAATGCATTTAAAGAAAAATTTTCCATGAAAAAATCTGGGTGGTGGGGATCCACTGTCCTTGACATTCATAAGCATAATTTGAGTGATCACTGAATATCTTAAAAAACTATCTCAATAAACCAATTTAGTGCAATTGAAGAAGAAACCGACCGAATGTGTTTCTCAAAAGTAAATTCGCAATCGAGAATAACAAGAAAAAATTGAAGAGTCTTATAGCGTTAAAGAGACTATCAATACAGAGTTCTAGATGTTGAGGAACTACTGACCTCGGCCTACTTACCTTCATTCCCCATAATTTGCACCTTACAATATAACTAGCCAGATCTCTGGTAAGATAGTCAGTAGCCACAGATCAACATTTGGGAGATGTGATCGATTCCAAGAGTTTAGCATCATCCGCATGATCAATAAGCTTATTTCAAATGCCAAACCACATACCATGCTCATATATGAAACGTAAAGAGCCAAGAACACAAACCTGATGAACACCAGATATTACATTTCTGGATTAAATTGGATTCATGAACATGGGCATATATATCCCGGCGCTGGGGTTTGGTAGGCAAATAAAGAGGCAAAATACAACTGGCCTACAGAGAGGTGGAAGAAAGGAAGCAGGAACAGGGGTAAATTAAAAGGATATAATAAAATTTACATTGGCGTGTATCAATAATCACCCTCCATCCATTCTATTGGTTAAAGATTCAAAATAATACTTTGAAATAGCCCACAGACTCAAATTTGTCGAATTATGAAAACAAGGGCCTAATGATTAACACGGTCAAAACCGGCACTATAGTCAAGAAAAATCTTACGAATTTCCTAACCACAAGCAAAGGATTTCTGCTTAACATTAAGGATTGAAAGAAGAGGATGTTACGAAAGTCAAACTTCGCACTAAGGAGCAAATGATTATTTTCAGCCCATCCAATCGGATGTTTACCAGCCCTTCAAAAAATAAAGAAAATTTACAAATAATAAAATATATTTCCATAGATCTTGAAAGATTTCTCCGAAAACGATGAATAATCTTACTTCCGTCACCTTTTCTTAAAAAAAAAAACCTTGAAGGTCAACATTCATTCGAAGCTAGGATTTATTTTTCCAGAAAATACATCGGAATTAGCAACCTTGATATTATCAGAATTTCACTGAAATTAATGGATGTATGCTCTTGGTGACGGGGTAGGGGAGGCCCTTCAATACCAAGGAGTACCTGAGAGACACCACTTTTGTTATACTTGAAGTTGAATGTTGGTGGAGGATGGACAGGAAGATGGATAAAAGCAAGTGGGGATGAAGAACTGAAATTAGAGATCCCTGAAATCTGTGTTCATTAAAAAATAGAGGTTGCCTACAATACCATTAAAGGCTCGCCAGGCTTGTTATCTATCGATTTCGGTGGAAATTCGGAAACAAGCATTTCATACTTTACAGACCGTCGGTTGATCCATTTTGCACATAATATACACACACCCCACATGATTTTTCATACAATAGATGCCAAACTTTAAGCAGAATTTCAAAAGAATTACATAGCCAAAGGAATAATGAACCAAGATTCAAAGGGATAAACGGTTTGCACAGGTGAACCCAAGTGAATTTGTCCTTAAAGAGCTCTACTACCCGGGCCACCGAGAGATTATCATAAATAAAAATAAACCTTTCATACACCCGTTCCCAGAGGATGTATTTGACCAAACTAAACAATCATTTTACCAAAGTTCATTAGGTAGTACCAAGGACAAGTAGAGGAAATATAGTTATTTGTATCAACTAAAGTCAGCAAAACAAAGCTAATCTCTCCTATTGAAAATGGCAAGTCATCAAAAGTTTTTCTTACAGCCTAAATAAAATAAAAAATCCTTATTTGTTACAAAATATTGTAAAAGGACGTTTAGCTAAATTCCCTGACCACCAAAATAGTGGGTCAACAAATGATGTGGGCAGACCTGTGAGGTAAACACTTTAACTCGGTAGTTTTGTTAACTCATTCATAGAAAATACCTTATATCGCCAATTATTTTTACCACCTTCATTATTACTGTAATACCATGAAGCTCCTTGAATGATTAAAAACAAATTTTCCAGAACAACGGACATAAAAATGTCGAAAAACTCTTGCTGTAAATTTCTGTGGTTACTTGGAGAAAACATAAAGGTAAGAAATGGTTACAAGAAAGACGAAATTAAAAACTGAAAGTAAAACAACGAAATGGAAAAATTAATACTTTAGATCCAGATAATATATGATAATAAAAATTATTTCAATTTCTAAAGTCAAAAGTAAAAAATATGAGAACAAACTTTTGCTCTTAAAAAAAAGAGAAAAAAAAACCCCATCAAACCTCTCTTAACATTTCACCAGAACTGAACCACACATTTCTATAATCAGAAAATGAAGCGAAATAATACACACCACATAACACCTTTGCCATCAGTCTATTCAAAGCAAACATTCATAAAAAAAAAACCTAGATAGAAACTTTGAGCCTTATCTTTTTCGTAATAAAAAAAAAAATTAGAAGAAAAGTACACTCGGTTAAAAGCGGATGAAATCATTCTTCATACACACTCATTTATACGATAGTGATTAACGAATCCATTGATATCGTACTTCCATATGAAGGTCAGGTATGAAAAAAGTAGGCTTTGCAGTAGGGGGTAGAAGATTCACAAGCAGTTTAGGACATGCATTCGATACCGTATTGAATAGGTAGGTTCGTATCTACGAGTTTAATCATTACTGGAATAAGACAAAAGTACTCTCGAATGTACTGCATAATAGAAAATTTTTTTTATCTTATTAAAAACTTTAGAGGAAAAAAATCTCATAAAAGGATGATACAAAGATATGCAAGTCTCATGTTTTGAATGTTTTTAAAAGATATTAAAAGAATAAACGTGTCCAAACATACCCCTTTCTTTCATCTCCTAACCTTAGTAGTGATCAAAATTGGTCAAAACGAATACAAGAATTTCCTATCTTTAGTTCATTCATTTTCCGCCACAACCATAGGAATTTATTGCTGTTCACATCGGTATGAAATCTTGAAAACTGATAAACTTACTTTGTACATATTTTCTACATTTTTGACACATTTTTACCAAACAGTTTTCAAAGAAAATATGATTGAATGAATTAGACATGTTTACCAGAAAGTATTCATAGAAAATATGATTGAATGAATTAGATAAGATAAAATAGTAATTCTTAAGCTAAATCCTAAGAAGAAGAAGAAGAAAAAAAAAGGCGGCCAGTCATAAAGAAAGCACCTTTTATTACCAACCTGATGGTGATTGCTAATTGGAAGTCCTAATCTTAATTAGGACCAGGTTTCTAATTTGAAGCCATAAATTTAAACTGTCATGAATTATTAATCTGAAACTATTCGTAAGTTGTCGAGTTGAAAGTTTCAAACCCTAATACTAATCTAAAATTCTAATTCTTTGCTGCTATAAATAACATTCATAGAGGCATATAAGGCTAATGTCAGATCTTCCTACTGGAAATAACAGAGACAGAACCAGAGGAAAAAAGGACCAGATACTACTGTTTTTCCCAACAATAACAATGTTGGAAATTTAATTTGATACCCTTACACTTTACAATCCATACAAGAAATATTAAATCAATATATTTATGGGCACCTTACCTTTCGCATATCACCAACTATAAATGAACACTGAAAACTCCACTTGCCTGAAAAGAAAAAAAATATATATATAAAAGTCTCGTAAGTAGAGCATGTGGATTCATACCTAACTGACGTACATTTACAAGGAAATTTGGAAAAGAATGAGATTAAAATCTTATCTTGATAGAGATTTTATTAATATAATTCATTGATACCTATATTCACCACCACAAAAGCATGATAATCATATCTGCAAGGTATCCAGTATCATTAATCTTGTGTTAATAAGTGTAACAAAGTTCATGTGATAAGATTTATCTGTAAAAAGATGAATTACCAGATATTCACTTCTAATAACTGCAATTGTGTCTATAGATTAAAGAAAGAAAAGATTATTGTGCCCTATAAACCTTCCGCATTATGTAGTTCAGAATGTGGATTCGTGTACTTATATGTATGTGTATATATATATATATATATATATATATAATATATATATATATATATATATATATATATATATATATATATATATAATGTATATATATATAATACACACATATATATATATATATATATATATATATATATATGTATATATATGTATATATTGATCCTATCTTCAAGTTATAACTCTAAATATACCACTGCATTTAAATATCTCAAGAAGAAACCACATTTCGTGCAAGAATTGTAGCTAATGTTTTACAAACCTTAAGCAGAAGGATTTATCCATAAGAGAAATGCATAATGAATGACAAAGGATTAATTAAGTCAATTTAGTCTCGGGTAAGAACAATGTGCATTTCAACCGTTAGAACACAAAATGGTGATTGGCGAAATTTGGGATAGTTTATGTAAACAATAGGTCTGAAGATTCAGTGACAATTAGCAAACGAACAGAATTGGATATTGTTGTCGCCTTTATCCAAAAAAAAAAAATTGACGAAGTTTCATCTTGACGTTTCCTCACATTTTTTAACATTCTGTTTTATCGCTTCATGCATTACTTTCCAAATAATTGCTTCTTAATTAGTGAATATTACAGATTTAATCTCATGGATCTATTGAATGGACAAATCATTAAAGAGACTCAAAGGCATTAATGTTCATTGTCATGAAGTGTAGACTAGAGGCCGTGGCCAGAATGAGTCGTATGCAAGATTGGTGTACTTCAATCACACAAGCACAAAGAAAGTAGGCCTTCTTAAGCCTCTCTAAGTTTGCCCTTACAACAAACTTGAGTCAGTTGCCTAAATAACTGATTTTGGAATTTTGATTTATGAATTAGGGCCATATGACATGGCACTGGGGTCGGGAAGCCATTCAGCGCAAAGGTGCAAAAAGGGAGAATCCCCCAATGTTGCATTATGAAGTAAAAGTTCAAAGAGGTTGGACAGTAAGAAGGAAGAGCGGAAGCTGGAACGGAGGTGCAATAAAAGGTTAAAAATTGAGTACAACTAGGGTCCTAAGGGACGCTGTAGACATCCGCGAAGTGCAAGTGAAGCCTACAGTTCACCGCTTAAGGTGAAATGAAATGGCAAGTAAAAAACACAAGCACAGAAAGCGGACCTTCTGAAGTCTCAGTAAATTTCGCGTTACTTTGAAAATTTAAACCGAGATGACTAAACAATGAAATTAAGGAATCCTATTACATACCGTAATGTTACATTTAAAAATCGTTACACGGAACTTTCTTCATATCATTTACTGTTACCATATATGAAATCATAACATTTCAACAACTTACATTTATTTTTTTCATATGTTTTACCGTTAATCTTTTTCAGACACTACTTCAAATTACATCCATATTCTTTCGAATTTCTAAAGGGGTTCATTTCCTACGGGGAAAAAAAATTAAAGGTTTTGGATGAGTGTGGGCGACAGATTTCCTCTTCCTCCTTCCGTATCCAGGATCCTCATTCCCAGTCTCTATATAAAATCCTATTTCTTAAGACGTCCAGAATTGTATTTTTCACCTATTGAGAAAATTGTCCCTCGATCATGGAGGAATGTTCTGATTTTTCGTTTCTCATTTTTAGGGTGAGGCTTCGCCTGTAAGGAAGATTCTTACATAATTCTATTCGATGTTTTGTTTATAAAATATACTACTCGATAAGATGAGTGACTTCCACTAAATTTAGACTAACAAGAATTACTGGGATAATAGTTTAGAGGGAACTACTATTCTTTGATGGTTTATTAATTACATAAAATATAAAGAATATAAAGAACATTTCTAGATATTTCCTTTTTTAAATACAACTTAGTCTTTCTATTTTGAATACTGCTGCTAAAGTCATTCAAACCCTCGCGGTTACAACAGATTTTCTTTTCAGGATTTATCACCTTCTATCCTTTACTTGTCTCCCCTCCCTCGTTTCAGGGGAACAGAGAAACAAAGAATTCTGATAACGCAAATGTATGATAAATCTTTTTGATGGTAAAGATGTATTTAAATTGAGGGGGACGAAGAAATTTATTGCAAATTGAAAACGGCGGAGATGTGGGCTCCAGGTCAGATACAAACTGATCCAGGTGCAAATAATTGCAAAGTTCTTTGATCTAACTTTTGGGAAACTAATAACGTGATACACATATCTGTATTTCATACACTTGTAATAGTTACTAAAAAGATTCCTGAAAATACTAGTTTCCAAATTTCTTGTAAAACTTTCACCAAATGTATCACTATATAAAGTTTTGGTGTTATATTTTTCGTGAAAAAACATTGGCAAAAATGTCTAGAATTGCGCACTGTGTTTAAAACTAATTCTAAAATGCATCTTTCTTTCAATCACTTTTCTTTCTCTAGTTGTATGTTATTTGTCTAGCTAGTCCCATCACTTTCTATACCAATCAAACTTGTGGCAGATTTTACTTTTCCTTACTATGTAGATTCACTTAGACATGACCTCTCTCAATACGAATTTGAAAAGATTATGTCACTGGTCATGAACCCTAAGCTTTTGTCAAATTCGCATATTTTGAAAAGCTTGGATGACAGAACGTCTAAAAAAAATGTTTTCTAAAGCTCGGCAATAAGGACGACTATATTAAAAAAATATTCAAAATTTGCAATTCCATGTAATGTGGAAACATTTTACGGAAATGAAAAATGTATCATGAATTTCTCTGAAGGGTTAAGTGGGCTCATGGTGAAATATTACAACTGAATTTCACTATGATATACACTAAATCAAAGACTAATCTACATTAAACTCAAATAACTAAAATTGTACTTTGCAGCTGATTTCGCTAATGATCTCTCCGAAGACTTAAAGAGGCATAAAGAGGGTAGTACAGTTGGACACACGAGTCCCAGGCACACCTCGCTCCGAAGAATCCACTCTGCCACGGCCATACTTTGCGGTGAGTAATCAAGCGTATAGTGTAGGGAGAGATGGTAGGTGGTGGGCGTGGCTAGACACAAGAACTCGCCGTGCATTAGTGGTGTGGCTAGGAGCTCTTCATCAGAGAGAAATTGTGGTGGCCGATGTGGTAATGTCCCTGACTGGTGATCGCCTGATTGGGGTTCGAGTTCCTCTAAAACTCGTTAGTTCTTTAGGTTGCTGCAAACTCACCACCCTTGTGAGCTAAGGATGGGGGTTGGGGGAGCCTATAGATCTATCTGCAGAGTTATCAGGAGCCATTGCCTGGCCCTCCCTGGTCCTAGCTTGGGTGGAGAGGGGGCTTGGGCGCGGATCATATGTATATAGGGTCAGTCTCTAGGGCATTGTCCAGCTTACTGAGGCAATGTCACTGTCCCTTGCCTCTGCCATTCATGAGCGGCCTTTAAACATTTAAATTTACAAAAGCAATAATTGAATATGGAAACAAAAAGGATGAAGTAAAGGGTTCAAGAAAAAATGCGTTGGGATATTTCCTCTAAAACTGTTCGCAATAAAAAATGGAATCAAGTCACAATATTCAATGGTAGAATATGAGAGCAGCAGAGGGTCTTAAACATTCATTTTAGTTGGTCAGTAATCAGATGACATTTATTAGGATATTTCTGCCTCTCTCCCTTGATCTCTTGATAGATCCTGATCAACAAAAAGTAAAGGCAACAATAGATTTACACCACAAATTGCCTGATTGTCTGCAAATCCGCGACATGAAATGACCACTCATTTTCATCTTTATCTTTTAGAATATCTCTCTCTCTCTCTCTCTCTCTCTCTCTCTCTCTCTCTCTCTCTCTCTCTCTCTCTCTCTCTCTCTCTCTCTCTCTCTCTCTCAATTGCCACGATTAAGAAAGATCAATCAGAAAAGTTTATATAAAATATATGATCTTTACCTTGCGATTGATTCGAATGATTTTCTCAGGGTCTCTGTTCCTTGAAAATTACACGCACCCAAAGAAATGATGTCGACGAGGAAAGAAATTATGGGCATAAGCCGGTAGGGTTCAATTGAAGATATGAAAAAATAAGCAACAAACCGAAATTGTATCACGGTGAATTTAGTAAAATACGTAAAATCCTCTACCACGGTTTGTGAAGAGAACGTAAACAGAAGATACACAGTACTGTAGTATGTCTGAGAGATCTAGACCCTGTACTGGAAGAAATGTGTACCATGAATGTTTTTTTTTATATATATATATATTTACTTTAAATGCCATTTTCGACGAAAGGGCTATTCTGATTGTGTTTGGCAGGCACATAAGTTCCTTATTAATATATATCACAATAAAAAAAACAGCAACCATTATGGATATGGATCGAGAAGCAATCTTTTTAGCACAGGTAATGCCATCGTACAAGGGCTACGTCACAGGTAATGCTTCTAAGACTTCTTTTTAATAAATTAATCAGTTATGGCCAATACGAGGATTCAGGAAAAAGTAGAAGTGGCATAGATATTTTAGAAAATAGAACAAAACATAACTAGAACTCGGTAGAGCGCATACTTTCGCCACCGCCCATTTTGTCACCAAGAAAACTGATGATGATGTGGGTATTTGATCTCAAAACACATTTGTCATCTAAATTATTCATCATGGCTTAAAATTCAGATAACAATGGCAGCGTAATCACAAAACCCGCACTTTCTGCAAGTTAATTGACCAACACCCGCGAACAAGGGTAATTACATCATTATATAAAGTTGTATACCTAAAGACAGGCAATTGAATTATGCAGATTTTGGCAATAGTTTCAGGAAAATCTGATAAAAATTGACCACGATATGGCCAAAAGACGTTTTAAACCTTTCGTGACCTTGGCCTTGACTTTTGATGCAATCACTCCAAAAAACTAATCAAATTGTCCTTGGATCATGGTCAATCATAGCAACAAATTTCATGAGATTCGGTAAAGTAGTTTTTTGAGTTATACGAATCACAATCACGCAGACAGACAGACATACAAACAAATGAATACGGGCACCTTTCAAAACATAACCTTCGAAACGATGTTGGCGAAGGTAATTAAAAGGAAGGAAGGCTATATCGGTAAAACCTCATCACCGTTACCGTGACGAATGTCTATCTTCTGTCAAAGGCATGGATGTTAATTATCGCTTGCATCATTAGACAAAATCGTCTGAACGGTGAACTTTTCAGGTTTTACTAACAAATCATATTTTGAACAAACTTTAACCTACTTACTTAACAAAATTAATTTCATTATTTCAACACGATACATTTATGAAAAAAATTAAGTTTCTATCTTATTAAGGATCAGAATTCCTTACCTTAATACGTTAATATTGTTTCAAACAACTTTACTATGAGTGTTGGGTTCCCAGTCATATACGAGGACTTGCTTCAGAGTCGTTTTTTTTTTTTTCACTCCCTAACACGAGGAAGCAATTACAACGGTTATTAGGAATGGCAGGATTCTACAGACGGTTTTGCCTCAAATTTCGGGTATAATCGTTATCCTTGAGAAGCTCCAAAAAGCTATTTTGGGTTCAAATGTCGGATTTAGGCTTATGGGGGTTTAACTTTATTCAAGAAAGAACTAGACTCTCACACTTTTTACTGCCTTTGCTTTAACATTTCCATTTTACAATTTTAAGTCCAATAGTAAGTCTTAACATCTTCATCTATTGCCTTTTTCAACTTGGTACTCTGAAGTGGTTCTTTAAATCCTTTCAGTTGTGCCGGAATCAAAGAATGAATATTTGCTTATAAGTTCAAAGGTTAGCAAAGTTATTGTTTTTGCGTAAGATAATTGTCTATAAAAATCTTCTTTACGCAAAAATTTTTGTTACCTAGATATTAACCTTTACAACTTTCTATTTGTTTAGCAATTGAATAAAAATAAACATGGACTTTTCCATGTTATTATTGTGTTTATAGAATCTGTTGATGACTAATGCTTATTGAAATATAAACTACAAATCACTTGAAACGGCACACAGTCAACACCGCAGAAGGATATAAACAAATTTATGTTAACATTTGAATGCATCTTTTTTGGGGGTGTCGAAGCCTTCAATTCTACAAAATCTAGAAATACTATATAGCGAAACTAATCTTGATATATTTTGTGGACGGATAAATATTTATAAAAAAAAAAAAAAGAAAAAAAAAAAAACCAAAGCCCGAGGACCTGAACTTAGTCCCTCACTTAATCATATAGCTTTCCTCTTTGATGCATTTGGATGATAGAGAGAGAGAGAGAGAGAGAGAGAGAGAGAGAGAGAGAGAGAGAGAGAGAGAGAGAGAGAGTGAGAGAGAGAGAGAGAGAGTGAGAGAGAGAGAGAGAGAGAAAATTTTCTCACTGCATGTACAGGCTAAAATACATTTATACATTACAAAAATGGTTTGATTTTATGAGTTTCCATCAAATAACGTGTGTGTATACAGGTCTTTACCTTCAAGAATATACCATATATATATACATATATATATATATATATATATATATATATATATATATATAGATATATATATATATATATTACCATATATATATATATATATATATATATATATATATATATATATATATATATGAAGGAACTTTCTAAACCTCCCCTCTGTTTGGCAAGAGATGAAAATAATGACTCGGAAATGACATGCGGGAGGGATAAGATTTTCGGTTTCCTTGAGGGTGGTGTCGTACTAATGAGTTACTTTCTATAGTGATTGGCAGCTGGCGACAAATATCAAAGTGTAACTTTTGCTTTCCAAACGACACGGCGTTACAGAAATAAATTCCCTTTCCTTCCAGATTCCTACAACAACTCACCGGGACAAAAATGATTCTAAAATAGATTCTGTTCGAGCGTAAGTGGGACATGTCAAGGACTAGAGCTTAAATTGGGAAGGAAATAATTCTGGAGCAGCTGCACTCCACCCACCGCCCCTGGCTCAAAACAAGCACAACATGACAGCTTCGAAACCATATGAAAGGGGGAGTTGGGCGTAGATCTAAAACATCTGTCGCATAACAACTATCAAATGATCATTGAAGTGTATCAATTCAGGAGTATCTGTTTTGGACGCCAATAGGCCACAAACAGAACCGAGAATTCAAGAGAGAGAGAGAGAGAGAGAGAGAGAGAGAGAGAGAGAGAGAGAGAGAGGAGAGAGAGAGAGAGAGAGAGAGAGTAATCACATCTAAGGAGTTTCTGATATAGATAGTATTGCACGAGATGTACAGGCAAAGAAATTCAGAACCAATTTATGCAAAGGAAAAAAAAAGAAAATAAGAGGAGGTTCGATTACTCAGAGAAACGGTGACTCGAAAATGTTATGCTGTAAATCCCCGTAATTAATAAGAAGCACTGAAGCCATTTTCCCTGTGGAGGAAGTGGTCCCCGACGGTGTAACTTCTCCGGCCAAGTATACGGTATTTGAGGCGAGGTTGTTAACCCGTATCCTGCCTCATGAATGTTATAATAGAAGGGATTATGTGTCGAAAGAGTCTGGAGTTTCTTGATGGTCACCTGTCCAAGTACTAAGTTGGTATAACGTTGCTCAGCTTTGCTGATCGGGCAACCAGCGGAAAGCAAATATTTTATACCCAACACACATACACGCACACACACACACACACACACACACATATATATATATATATATATATATATATATATATATATATATATATATATATATATATATATATATATATATATATATATATAAACTTGGCTTTTCCCTTAACATCGTGAATTTCCATAGAGAAAAATAGTAATATAGTATTTGACATACCCATTCTCTTACCTAAACTAATGATACGTAAACGAGCTTCATACAAACCTATAACATTAGTCGCTTTTAAACTTACCAAGGTCATCAGCGGCGCCTCAAGCATTTAGAAACTTTGCCTTTTCACCGCAATCTTCAACAAACTTGTTTGCATTAATTAGTGAAAATCTATATATGGAATCACTTTTGTTTAATATATATGATTTGACTGTATGGTGCGAAAATTGGGAGCAATCCCCCCAAAAAAATTTAGATTAAACTACAGTCGCTACAATTTGTCTGAATGCTCTAATTGTTTTGGTCTACACTAGAATCCTAAACAAGCTACATCCAATCCCATTCCGTCTTGATATTTGATAAAAAGTTACTTTATTTCGAAAAGTTCACGTTTCCTGATTTACAATTTGTTGCTCTCACACAAATACATCTGTAGACGTCCTCATATTAATACTGTACTCGCATACACATATATAAATTTAGACTGCAACAACTTAAGTATGGAGCTAAGGGAAAGGGCAACACGTTTTTCTCTACTCAAGAAATATCTCAATATTTTTCTACGCAATGGAAATAATTTAGGGTAACATTACCTACAATGGTTTGAAAATTTATAACATTCCAAAAAATGTAGACTAACTTATATAAACATAGATTATTAAACCACAAAAACATTCTAAGTTTAAAGATCGCTCACAGCGGCAAGGCACAGTGATAATACCCAAACAGGACAATGTCCTCGAATCCTAGAGGCTGAAGGAAATACTTTACATATGATCAGCGCCCAAGGCCCTTCTCCAGCAAGTTAAGACCAGGGAGGGCTAGCGAGGCAAGAGTTTCTGATGACTAAACAGGTAGAAATATAGGATCCCGAAACCCTTCATTCCTAGCTCACAAGGATGGTGAGGTTGCAGACAATGCAAGAACATTCGAGCTTGAGCGGGTCCCCAGGCAGGGACGTTTGCAATAGGCTGTCGACCACAACCCTACTAAAGCCAATAACAGGCTCTCTCTCTCTCTCTCTCTCTCTCTCTCTCTCTCTCTCTCTCTCTCTCTCTCTAATGAGACCGAAATAATAACTCAGAAAAGATCGATTATTCGTCAACCATAGAGTTTCTGCAGGAATAAGGTAAAGGGCCACATCTCGTTAGGCTTCAGATAGAGAGGTTTGCGTGATTTATCCAAAGATTCTGGAGATTTCATGTCACACTATTTCTTTTCCGTCTTATTTTCTCTAGAGCAAAGAATATCAAACAAAACAAGAATTCAATATCATGATATGTAAAACAGTCTTTCGTACTTAACCAATAAGAGAATGATTGACTTCAGTTGGCAAAGTAGAAAATTTAAAAGATTTTATAAAGGATATGATAAGGACACGTCATTTTAGGGGCAAAAGCTTCAAAACTTACGTTAATTAGACTTAAAAGACATTTCAAAAACTCCGTAAACACAAATCCACTAACACTTACTTCCAATTGCAACACCAGACTATGACGTTGCATATACCAAAGCCTGGCCTCTGGCCTAATCCAACCCTCTTAAAAAGATGAACATCGTTTCACCATCATCTTGTTATTTTGATCAGTAACTCGGTCAACGAAATCGTAAGGAAAATATCACCAGAGAAGTTGCATCTTACAATATCATGTTGAGAAATCTTTAAAGGCTTTCGTATGTTCAAAAAATTTGAAAAAAAAAAAATAAGGAATAGAAACGAAAATATTCAGAAGATGCAGTGAATGTAGTTCTCATCACATTTCAGCCCCATTTCAAGTCAGTAAGAAGCGAACAGATCCTGTCAAGATTTACTCGAGCGAAAACTTTCCATTTTGCTGCCGTGTTTGAATATGGAATTGCAACAAATTGGAAAACTCTCTGAGGTCAAATAACTTCAGAGACCAATAGTGAAGGATAAAGACTTCTGTTTACTATCTGTGGTAAAACTCCTCATATGTCACAAGTGCATGCTTTCCGAATTTCCAAGTACAATGCGTTTCGTAATCCTTGATTTTTCTGGAGAGAGAGAGAGAGAGAGAGAGAGAGAGAGAGAGAGAGAGAGAGAGAGAGAGAGAGAGAGAGAGAGAGAGAGACATTAATTTTTACATATATCAAGATATTTTCAACACTCAATTTTGCCGCTAGTGATTCTACCTGACTAATTCCATTAGTACTGTTATAGAATTCCAAGGCATACTTTCAACTGTCCATTTAAACACTCCAGGACCTTAGCTGTACAAGTGCCGTAAATTACTCGTACATTATTATTCTCTTAACCTTATTCGTGATAAATAAATATTATCTGAAAATCATGATCTCCAACAGGGATGACATTTCATTATGCCGTAGAATTTGAAAATTAACTAATTGTCACAGGCAATATTACAACTCGATCTGTCTCCAAACCATATTCACTGGAATGTTCAATTTCTTGTCTCCTATTTTACCCCGAACTGCATGTTCAATTTCTCTCTTGTTTTTTACAATCTATAATTTCACCACAACTTGAAATCAAAATCTGTGACATCCCATCTTTCAATCAAATGTAGGAAACTCGTTAAAAAAAATAATAGGTTAGGCTTAAAAATACTTCCATAAAAAAAAAACTTTCAAGAGATGGAAGGTGAACCTTCCCAACTCCCGACATATGAGATAGCCTACCTTTAGACGTATACAGCCAATAAGGATGAATCAAAATGCAAAACGACTAGAACTTCCTAGTGTAACTTTTATTAGGGAAATATACTTCAAAACATTCTGATGAAAAATGTTCCGTAGTACCTCTTCAATGACTATTTCTACTATTTTCGTACAAGTGTGTATATTCTTATTATCATTAGCAGTGATTCCACTCATATTTATATATAAATGATACGTGTTTAAATTTATATTAAATGAGGTAATAATTAAATTAAAGAAATATGTATTTCTTCTCACACAACACACTCATAAACGTTTAGAAAACAGGGTGCGCATATTTAATTTTCTTGGATAATTACCTTCCAAAGTCTTCCGTCATGAAACATATAAATTTTCTTAGAAAAACATGAAATGATGGCTTGGTCGAAAGGAAACTGGAAGCGAAAAATCGTAAGCTACTAAAAGTCCTCGTCTTTAAAGGGAATCCTTGCACAGTGAGTTATTGTTTACAGTTCTGAATAATCAAAAGTGAAGGTATACCATCAGTTTCTCCACCAGTTTATTCATCTCAATACAAATCTAAATACTTCGCAAGACAATTAATTATTTTTATAAACCTGAACAAAAATTCGAAATAACCTTTCATTAAACGATGATGAAAAATTCCAAGTCAGAAACTTTCCCTAAAAAATCTGGTGCCCCGAAACAAAATAAGAAAATCGATTATTCATTAAGACCTGAGAGAGGAAGATTTAATGGGAGGAAAAAGGCGATTAAAGTTGACTTAAGAACTGTTGCACTTTTCCTCGTTTAAGACGAATACCGATTCGGTAGACTGAACTCAAAGTTTGAACGCTTCTAATTAATCAGGAAGTTCCGACCTCAAAAATTAAGTCTTTAATTCCGAAGCAGTGAAGAAAACTTGCAAAGGATAAAAGAAAAAAGAAGCATATAATATACTTTTTCAAATGTTTTCTTCTGTATATGAATAAGTCAAAAGAAAACGCTGATTAAGTAATTGTGAAAACTATGGAAAGTAAAGGAAAATATTTTCTGTTTAGAAAGATAACGGACAGCAAGATCCTTAGTTCTTTAAAAGTGGCAGATTGCTGATTCCGCTCCAACGGATATCTTGCTGACACTAAGTGATAAAAAAATTTAGAAATATCCATCAAAGTATGATTTTCCTTGCTTTGATAAAAATGGCCTTTCTTTGGGTATCATTACTTATTCAGTAGGGAGATCAAACCAAAAATCAGTGTGCACCCAGATCTCGACCTAACAGATTTTAGCTAAAAAACATGACCTTCCTGACGCAGTGATCTAGGAATGTGAGTGGGGAAAGAGCAAAGGTTGTATGTACAAGGGACGTGATCACCATACAATAAAGGTGGTCCAAACATCTGGCACTCACTAGTGACTTTTAAATCTCCCAGGGTTTAATAAAATATTATGGACACACTTTGCAAGATTTTGGTTTCCCTACCTAAAAATAAAAGGGCGCGAATAAAAAAAAATGAGTAAATAAAAATATGTTGTGAACAATAAAATATCATAAAAGAACCTCGCTAAAAAGAAATGTCACCAGTTGAAGAATGATGTGAACCTTACTTAACCTAGAAGCTTCGATCAACAGGTTATTGTAAAGTATTTTACACACTATCTACGAGCAATAACAATAAAATAATATCAACTTACCTAAATAATAGGACTTGTTTCATTAAATTCACTCGAATCAAGATACCATCGAGTACATAATAAATAAATTTTAAGACATCCATTCTTGTCAATAATGCTTTCAAACACTTACAGCATCAAGACATACCCTAAAAACTCTCATTAGCCAGTCTATCATAACATCACCTTAGTAAAGATGCTTATATTGTATGTGTGTGTGTACCTATACGTGTGTATATATATATATATAT
>NC_090727.1:18967831-18975331 GCF_036898095.1 Palaemon carinicauda | reverse complement strand
TGAAAGATACCCTACTTACAAAGTCTGAGGTTATTTATTTCTAGGTGAAAGATGTCCTATGTGATTTTGAATTCTAATATGAAGACCACTATATGCTGGTTGGTTAGAAAATAAAGTAGCTGTTTCAAAACGATTATCTCCCAACAATAAAACAGTAACAGACGTCCAATAGGGAACTGAGGCAAAAGAAAGAGAGTTGGATGTAAATGTATGGGTAACTGGATTAAGAGATAGACAGGTAGATGGTGTAAAAGAAGTCCAGGAAGGAAAGAGCATCGATATCGAAGAGGTACGTTTGTGCAGTGGAGTAGTGAATTAGACAATCTACTGATGAATCGTCTAGTTTAGGATTTGGATTTATTGAATTTGGGCCCTCAAGCACAGAGCTTGGAGTAGAGGGGCCATTCAACGTGGAAGTTGCAATTTGGAGAAACACCAGAGTTGCAGTATGAAGTAAATATCAAAAGGAGTTGCACAGCAGGATTGAGAAAAGGAGGCGGGAAACGGAGGAATATTAGGAGAGATAAAGTAGGTACACCCAGCAACAAAACCGGTGTTGCCTCGCCAGACCTGACTTGGAGAGATCATTCCCTTCTTGCCCTGAAAGGTGGCCGACGTTTAAACAACCAAGACATCGTTTGATGGTTCGAATGTGAGGCGTAGAGAAATTACCAATAGCACTCAAAGAAATGCAATGATTAATGATATATATATATATATATATATATATATATATATATATTGTATATATATATATATTGTGTATATATATATATATATATATATATATATATATATATGTATATATATATATATATATATATATATATATATATATATTTATATATTAGAGAGATAAAGAGGTCTTATCTCTTATTCCTATAAGAAATCAATCGTTTCCGATAATAATGATAGAAAGGTATAATCACACTGATATATTTTAATTCATTAATACATTTCTCTATAGAACATCCTTATATACTGTGGGAACTGACTATTCCAATTAATATAAGTCAAAATGATAAAGCCTTCGTTTGCATTATCCTAGCAGCAGCTGCTCTCTCTCTCTCTCTCTCTCTCTCTCTCTCTCTCTCTCTCTCTCTCTCTCTCTCTCTCTCTCTTCTACCTGCATCCATTAGTTAGATAAGGACACACTTATTTATGTTTTTTGCATGTATCCAAGGATCACACAACTACCGATAACTACTTTGCAAGCTTGCGTTGGATTTGCATTTCTTTTGGGGGGAAATCCCAAGTTCCAAAGACGTTCAGTAACTACCTAAAAATACAAGCAAACATAAACCACGTGTGATACTGGTTGATTTTCAGGCGGTCCCTGGTCACGTGGTTTCATTTTTTTTTCTTTTATCAAATCGCGGTTTGGTTATGGATGGTTTGTTACTTCACTGAACACCCCCCCCCCCCATATTCCCTTTTATTGAATCGTAACAGCAGTAAGGAACCAATGTCATATTTTATTTCATGAACGCTCATAGCGATCAGTGGTTCTTAACCTTTTTTCAATGCCTGCTCTCTTTTCAAATCAACATAAAATTCTTGCACCCCTGAAGTGTTGAAATACAAGAGTAAAAACACGTAAATGCTATGATATAAAGTGGATCTGATGTGTATTAAATGAAAAATTGCTTCTAGGACAAATGCTGTATTTCTGTTTTCACAGGAATAAAAAAATAAACCTGCGAATAAAACGAAATATTTTTGTTCTAATTATTCATATTCATATGGTTAGGAATCGACCACACACCTCTTAAGGGAACAGGCACCTATGTTTAAGAAACATCGAGCGAAGTCAATCATAACTTTGTTGATACCATTGCCACGAATTGTGGCTATTAAGTATTGCTCTCCGTCTATCTGCTATTTAAGTTTTGCTTTCGGTTCAGCCTGTAAAGATTCAAGTTGTAAGTCATATATGACTCATCACATTCCGACAATTAACAGTCCAATTAGTGAAAATGATATCCTTAATTACGAAAACTTTGTTACTTTGTTACCGGAAGAAATAAGTCAATAATTTTGATCTTACACTTTTCTTGCATTTTGCTTTGGTTTTGAAAGGCCGGCGACCACAAAATTTGTTGGTTATCGATTCTTTGGACAATTAGTATGAATATCTAAAACCAGCCCAAGCCACATCTTTAGCCTGGACTATACAGGTATACGTTACCCAAAACGAATGTTACACGCCAAGTTTTGTAACCTTCGTTTTTATTAGTCATCATGGCTACAAATTAGCAATTGTAATATTTAATTATTCTAGACTGAGAAGACACTATAGGATACACTAATCTAGTATAGGATTTGCATATATGTCAAAACTTAGTTGAGTTACCAGCAATAGTTTTTTAAACATCGCCATCATTTCAATTGGATGTATTTTATGTCATATTGGATGTAAAAAATAATAAATGAATAACAATTTGATTTATTTCATGGAATCGTTGATATTAATTGTTATCAATAACGGTATTACCATCATCATTATCACATCATTTTCATCACTTCACAAATGTTAATAAGCAAACTTCGTAAAGCCATACATTAAGGTCACTCAATTACCACCTCTCCACCATCATCTTTAACCACCACCTGATTATATCCCAACCCCATCTAGCCCAGGACTTTTAGGGTTTTGAGTGGAAATAATTAGATAAAAGCTGAAACTTTGCAGAAGTATAGACAATTGTGACCTGTCTTCCGCGCTTGCGTTAGCCGCCATATTGGAAAATGGCCGCCATATTGGAATTTCCTTAAAATTGAAATATCTCAAAAAATATTCTTTTATCAAAAATCACCATTCAATAAAAGTTGTTTAGAATTGGTTTTTATATAGGAGTCATCGTGTTATTTTACAAAAATAATTAAATATATGTGCAGGAAAAATAAAAATATTGAAATTTCATTCATAATTTTATTTTCAACAACATTTTCCTTGGAAATGGTGGACTGCATGTCAAAATGCTTCGAAACAAATGTTGTAAAACAAACCTTTTTCTTTTGAAAGGTATATACAAGTCTATGTCTATTTTAAAAACTAAAGAAGTTACAAGACATAAATGAAGAGAAACGCTAGACCTTAAGCTATATTTTCTTCTTTTTTCTACATAGGCGATTTGCTTCTCAGCAGCTTATTGATATTCTTGCAAAGCTAGGAGTAACCACGACATATAAAGAAACTCTACGTTATGTCAACTCAGTAGTTAGAACTGCATCTGTAAATATAAGAAACGATGGTTTTCTTCAATATATATTTGATAATGCAGATTTTAACATCCGCACTCTTGATGGGTTGGGAACGTTTCACAACATGGGTGGTGTGAAATGTGTAATGCCTGCCAGTGCAGTATTAACCAGTACTGTAGTTCAGAGAATTATGGATGTAAGTAGTTCCAGTAATGCTGGGGGAACAATTCCAATAAAGACATATAGAAAACCTACAAACATGTCAGGAATGCAAAATATAATAGCAAAGGCATCTATCTCATGCGATACATATCAACCAGTAACTGTAAAACATGCTCGACAGTTAGATACCTTATGGGTATGTGGAAACTACTTGAGTACAAGTAAAATACCAGGCTGGAATGGCTACATGCAAGCAGCAATGAGAGATGGTCATTTTGAAACTGCTCATATACTTGCACTCCCCTTCATCAACTTGAACCCAGGGAATCTATCAACTATATACACAGCACTTTTACATGTTGTTGAGGGTACTAAGTCCCAGAATCAAACTCACTGTGTAGTAACTTTTGACCAGCCCCTCTATATGAAAGCAGTTGAAATAGTTGGTGCAGTTGGTGAAGAAAGTCCATTGTCAAAAGTAGTTGTGCATTTGGGTGGGTTCCATCTTCTCATGTCCTTCATGGGAGCAATAGGCACCATCATGCGTGGAAGTGGGCTGGAAGAATTGTGGGTCACAATATATTCAGAAATTTCTGTAAGACACATGCTTTCTGGACACACATATTACCGTGCCCTTCGAGCTCACTTTCTTACACAGGCTGCTCTTACAAGAATTCTTCTAGATGATGTCAATATGAATGATGAAGAATGTAGTGTAATCCTGGAGATATTCCACTCCTTCTTGGCCCATGAAGTTGATGTTGAAGACATACTAAATAATGAAATCTTATCAGACATTAATACTAAGCTGATAAACAACATCAATCAAAAGGAGGACTTGAGTCGCACAGCAAGACTTTCGTTGCAATATCATGAGCAAGTATCCCTAATTAAGCTCTTTCTGAGAGCTGAACGCACAGGAGAGTGGAATTTGCACCTGTATTGTGTATGAGAGATGCTTCCACATTTCCATGCTGCAGGGCATCTACATTATGCCAAAGCTGCACAGATCTATTTACAGCAAATGCATGAACTTTCCAATACAATGGCAAAGAAGGAATATGAGAAACTTACAATTGATGGATTCTTCACAGTGCGTCGCAGCAATCGTTATTGGTCAGGGATATGGAGTGATATGATAATTGAGCAGTATCTGATGAAGGGATTTAAATCTTCTGGGGGACTTACACATGGCAGGGGTATTACCGAGAGCACTTTAGCCCAGTGGATAAAAGCAATGCCAGCAAGTACACAAGTTTGTGATGCTGTGGAGAAATTTACTAGTATTTCATCTGCAACAACTGAACAGCATGTTGAATTGAGAGAATCACGACAGTTTAATGATGAGAAGCACTTACAAATATTGCAGAACTGGCTACGATCTCACTCTCCATTTCAAAAAACTTTTAGTGGGTTAGTATCCTTGGGAACAGGAATAATTGCTGATGATTTAGTGAACTGTGACACAGCAAAATCAACTGGCTTAAAAGAAATGCATGATATGGATGGCAAGAAGTTCTCAACTATTCACTTAAAAAGAAAGAACGCAGTACGGTCAATATCAGTCATGAGGAATGGACTGAAAGTTCGTGAGGATGTTGTTGCAGTGAACTCTCAACAGCTTTTCAGCAGAATAATATGTGTTTTGAAAAATGATGACCAACTTGCTAATTATATGACTTATGAATTGGCCCCTAAACCTCCTTCACTCTTTGACGACATCTCAATGAGAAAAGGGCACAAAGCAGCCTTAGTGACTAAATTGGAATCATATGGACCTTGGGATGGGTTAGTTTCAGATGAATACCAGTATGTATTGGATGGTGGTCATCTTCATAAAGTTGTGTGGCCAAGGCCAGCTATGTATCGGGATATTTTTCAAGCCTACACAGGTTATGTAATTAATCATTATGGCAAAAATGCAACAGTTGTTTTTGATGGCTACCCAGTGACACCAACAACCAAATCTCAAGAGCAAAATCGTAGGGCATCCAAGCATTGTTCTATAGAAGTTGAAGTCAATGAGGAATGTTACTCAACGTTACCACAAGCAGATTTCCTGTGTAATAAGCGTAACAAGACACTGCTGATCAGTAAACTGAAGGACCACATGCAGCGTGCTGGCATTACAGTTATAGTTGCCAAGGAAGATGCAGATATGTCTATTGTTCAAACTTCTTGGTCAATAGAAAATAGTGGACATAATGTAGCAGTGGTGGGCGACGACACAGACTTACTAGTACTTCTAGTATCTCTTTCTAAATCATCCACAAAAATACATTTTATTAAACCTGGTAAAGTACACAACCCCAACAAGATCTATGATATTAGGAAACTTATATCTGACCTGGGACATCTTCGTCAACATCTTCTGTTTCTCCTCGCTGTTACAGGCTGTGACACATCAGCTTTATATGGGAAGGGAAAGAAAAATTCCTTTGATATTTTGAAGAAGAGCCCAGACATATGCAATACAGTGTCTGTATTTGATAATCGAGAAGCATCTAAAGATGAATAGGCCACAGCTGGCGAAGCTTTCCTCCTTTCTATGTACGGAGCGGAGAAATTTCAAACATTGGACAGGTATCGTTTGCATGCATATAAGAGAACAGTTGCAAAGATGTCACTTAAATCTGAGTTTCAGTTATCAACATTGCCACCAACAAGTGATGCAGCTCACTTGCACTCGTGTAGGGTGTTCTACCAAGTACAGCATTGGCATGGTAACCATCTCTCTCCAGTCGAATGGGGATGGGAGAGTTCCAAAAATGGGCTGAAACCCATCCCTTCAATGAAACCTCCAGCTCCAGATGACTTGTTACATTTAGTCAGCTGTAACTATCGCAAAGGATGCCGCCATCAATGTGAATGTCGTAGGGCTGGTTTATCATGCTCATCCATCTGTGGACAGTGTCGTGGTGTTGGATGTGAAAATTCACTACCATTTGAGGAGGATGTTGAAGAAGACGCTCATGAGATGAAAGAAAACTTAACATAAAGAATGTTTGAGCTCTGAGTGTGTTCTATTCAGATATAATTCAATCCATATTTACTTTAAAGAAAACCCTATATGACATACTTGTCCCACAATTACTTTATGCAAACCTGCTGTTATATTTTTGTGTTTGAGAGCTTACATTTTTATTAATGAACAATCTCTCAGTTGAAATATTTTCTTTCGTATTTATTGTTATTGTACATGTAAGTATAAACAAAGTGTATGTATTATTAATCCTACACAAGGTATTTGTCTGAAACCTCATTGATATATCAGGCATCCTTCTCTATACTAAAAAAAAGAAGGCACGAGATCCTTTCACTGCTATTGTAGATTTCACTATCATGAAATGAATAATGATGCCTATCAAAACATTGTTCAATAATTTGTCTGAATAATTGCAAATCAACACTTCTTAATTGAAAAAAAAAAATGTTTGATTCTGTACGTGAAAATTTGACATTTCAGTTTTCTATATATTTTCCTCCATAACTTTTTTTATTTATGAATATAAGTATAAACTTGCATATATGTTTCAAAAGAAGAAAATTTGTTCTATAACTTTTGTTTAGAAGCATTTTGTCATGTAGGACACCAGTTCTGTAGAAATTGTCTTTGAAAATAAATTCATTACTTTAATTTCAATATTTCTTTATTTTTTTTCATATAGATTTTCTCTTTTTTTAAATTATTCTAGTGAGTACTATAAAACAATCAATTCTGAACAACTTTTATTGAGTAGTGTTTTTTAATAAAATTGATATTTTTCGAGATATTTGAATTTTACGGAAATCCAATATGGCGGCCATTTTCCATAATGGCGGCTAACGCAAGCGCGGGAGACAGTGGGACTTTTAATATGTTGTTCAGGTCACAATTCTCTATACCTGTGCAAAGTTTCAGCATTTATCTAATTATTTCCCAAAACTCCCCAATTTTGACCTATAGTTCCTGGGCTAATCCCCACATGTTCGAGGTTTAAAGGTCTCGTAGTTATGATAAGATCCTTCTGGTGGAAGTTAAAAAACAAAATACTAAGACGACAATATTTCATACATTTGTTCTCCAGGTGTTTACAATAATTTCATGATTACAAATAACGAAGTAAATATGCTAAAGACTGATCGAACACATAA
>NC_090727.1:18850331-18962831 GCF_036898095.1 Palaemon carinicauda | reverse complement strand
GCTATAAATAAGGCACCTAAAAATATAGGTAAAAGAGCCTCTAACGCTACAAGTAATGCACCTCAAAATCGAGGTCAAAAGGCCCCTAATGCTATAAATAAGGCACCTAAAGATAGAGGTCAAAGAGCCTCTAATGCTACAAGTAATGCACCTCAAAATCGAGGTCAAAAAGCCCCTAATGCTATAAATAAGGCACCTAAAGATAGAGGTCAAAGAGCCTCTAATGCTACAAGTAATGCACCTCAAAATCAAGGTCAAAGAGCCCCTAATGCTATAAATAAGGCACCTAAAAAGAGAGGTCAAAGAGCCTCTAATGCTAGAGGTAATGCACCTCAAAATCGAGGTCAAAAAGCCCCTAACGCTATAAAAAAGGCCCCTAAAAATAGAGGTCAAAGAGCCCCTAAAGCTACAAGTAATGCACCTCAAAATCGAGGTCAAAATGCCCGTAATGCTATAAATAAGGCACCTAAAAATAGAGGTTAAAGAGCCACTAATGCTACAAGTAATGCACCTCAAAATCTAGATAAAAAAGCACCTAATGCTATATATATATAAGGCTCCTGAAAATAGATGTAAAAAAGCTCCTAATGCTATAAATAAGGCACCAAAAAAAAAGAGGTCAAAGAGCCTCTAATCCTAGAAGTAATGCACCTCAAAATCGAGGTCAAAAAGCCCCTAATGCTAAATATAAGGCTCCTAAAAATAGAGGTCAAAG
The DNA here is from genome assembly GCF_036898095.1 of Palaemon carinicauda. Lineage (NCBI taxonomy): Eukaryota > Metazoa > Arthropoda > Malacostraca > Decapoda > Palaemonidae > Palaemon > Palaemon carinicauda. Next base: position 18,962,116 of record NC_090727.1, on the reverse strand, counting down.
AACCTCTAATGCTTGAAGTAATGCACCTCAAAATCGAAGTAAAAAAGGCATCAAATGCTATAAATAAGGCACCAAAATATAGAGGTCAAAGACACTGGTAATGCACCTCAAAATAGAGGTAAAAAAGCCCCTAATGCTATAAATAAGGCACCTAAAATAGAGGTCAAAGAGCCTCTAATGCTAAAAGTAATGCACCTCAAAATCGAGGACAAAAAGCCCCTAATGCTATATATAAGGCTCCTAAAAATCGAGGTCAAAAAGCCCCTAATGCTATAAATAAGGCACCTAAAAATAGAGGTCAAAGAGCCACTAATGCTAGAAGTAATGCACCTTAAAATCGAAGTAAAAAAAAGACTTTCACTAGAGATAAGGCATCCTGAAATACAGGTAAAAAAAAAACCTATAATGCTAGAGATAAGGCACCTTGAAATACAGGTAAAAAAAAAACCTTTAATGCTAGAGATAAGGCACCTAAAAATAGAGGTAAAAAAGCTCCTAATGTTAGAGACAAGGCGCTTCAAAATATAGGTCAAAATGCCACTAATGCTAGAGATAAGGCACCTCAAAATAATGTCAAAAAGCCCCTATTGCTAGAGGCTAGAGATAAGGCACCTCAAAATCAGAGGTCAAAAAGCCCCTAATGTTAGAGATAAGGCACCTAAAAATAGAGGCCATCTTCTTCTTCGTCTGCATCTTTTCCCACTTTTATATGGTGTCGATGTTTCTGGCTGCGTTCTCCATCTACCTCTGTCCCACACTTCATCACCGGTTAATCCCTTTGATCGAAGGTCATAAAGCCACTAAAGCTAAAGTTAAGGCACCTCAAAATATAGGTAAAAAAAAATCCCCTAATGCTAGAGATAAGGCACCTGACACCTAAAATCAGAAGTCTAAAAGCCCCTAATGCTCGAGATAAGGCAACTTAGAATAGAGGTAATAAAATCCTTAACACTAGAGATAAGGCACCTCAAAACAGAGGTCAAAAAGCCCCTAATGCTAGAGATAAGGCGCATAAAAATAGAGGTAAAAAAAGCTCCTAATGTTAGAGATAGAGCACCTAAAAATAGAGTTAAAAAGCCCCTAAAGCTAAAGATAAGGCACCGCAAAATAGTTCAAAAAGCCCCTAATGCTAGAGATAAGGCACCTCGATATAGGGGTCATAAAGCCCCTCAAGGCACCTATAAGTACTGTAGAGGTAAAAAGCCCCTAATGCTAGAGATGAGGCACCTAAAAATATAGAGGTCATAAACCTGAAGTTAAAGCACCTAAAATAGAGGTAAAAACAACCCTAATGCTAGAGATAAGGCACCTCAAAATAGAGGTCAAAGAACCTCAAATGCTAGAAGTAAGGCACCTCCAAATAAGAGGTCAAAAAGCCCCTGATGCTAGAGGTAAGGAACCTCAAAATGAGGGCCAAAGAGGTGCTACAATTAAATAGAGCATATACTTTGGGTATTTTTCATGAATGAAATGACCCCACTTCAGCCAGGTGAGTGGCGAACTAAACAGCCAGCATACCTCCTCCTCACCATGCAGGATCCTGCTACTTCAACACCCGTCAGTGAGTCCCACACCTTCATATATAGCCATCCATATCTGGACTCCAATAGATCGGACACAAATAGGGTTGTAACTTGGCAAGTAAAATATAAATATGTATATATATATATATATATATATATATATATATATATATATATATATATATATATATATATATATATATATATATATATATATATATATATAAATGACTAACACTTGATTTTAATTAATGTGAATATCAACCACAATGGCATTTGATATCGAATCCTATCTTTGGGAATGAATATCCACTAGAAATTCATTTATGATAACAGCTTTTGGCTGGGCATAAATTCGAACCTATGCCTCTTAGCCGCAACCATGCTTGCAGACTGTAACCAGCCATGCTATTAAGACAAATACAAGTTTATTATAAGTCTACTGTACATATTCCTGTAGAATTCAGGAATCTATTCTTAAATTTGAAATAAACTCATCTCCACTATGATACCTGATTAGTGTTTACAACACGTTGTTATTGATATATATTTATGATAAATAACCAAGCGTTGCAAACTCACTAATCAGCTTTCATAGTGGAGAAGGGTTGCTTTCAAGTCTAAGAACAGATTCCTGAATTCGACAAGAATAGGTACGGTAGACTTGTACTAAACTTGTATATATATATATATATATATATATATATATATATATATATATATATATATATATATATATATATATATATATATATATATATATATATATATATATATATATATATATATATATATATATATATATATATATATATATGAAAGAGATAGAGAGGTCTTGTTTTATTCTTTTAAGAAATGCAATCGTTTTCGAGAATACTCGTCGAAAAATATAATCACACCGATATATTTCAATTCCTTATTACATTTTTATATGGAACATCCTTAAATATTGTGGGAACTGACTATTCCAATTAATATACGTCGGAATGATATATCCTTTGTTTGCATTATTCTAGCAGCTGCTCTCTCTCTCTCTCTCTCTCTCTCTCTCTCTCTCTCTCTCTCTCTCTCTCTCTCTCTCTCTCTCTCTCTCTCTCTCTCTCTCTCTCGAATAAGTTAGAAGAACTCTCCAAATGCCTAAACTAAATCGCTCAACCAAAGAGCAAATGGAGTCTATGCGAATGGACTAAAAAGTCTTTGAGACATCCAAAATCCTTGTAACACACACACACCTCTCTCTCTCTCTCTCTCTCCTCTCTCTCTCTCTCTCTCTCTCTCTCTCTCTCTCTCTCTCTCTCTCTCTCTCTCTCTCTCTCTGTATTATATCTATCTATATATATATATCTATATCTATATATCTATATCTATATCTATATTATATACTATATATATATATATATATATATATATATATAATATATATATATATATATATATATATATACTGTGTTTCTTTCGGGTGAAGATTCCCTTGTTCCAAAGATGTTCAGTGGCCACCTAAAAACAATGTTAGAATGTTATATGCCATTTTTCATTGCGAGTTGGAATCATTGATATTAAATGTTATCAACAGGGGCATTACCATCATCACCATTACTTCATAAATGTTAATAAGCAAACCACGTCAAGCCATACATTAAGATCACCCAATTGCCACCTCTCCACCATCATCTTTAACCCCCACCTTGTTATATCCTTCTACCCCCATCCCCACATGTTTGAGGTTTAAAGGTCTCCCAGTTATGATGAGATCATTCTGGTGGAATTTTTTAGTAAATGAAAAACAAAATACTAAGATGACAATATTTCATACAGATTGCTTTCCAAGTGTTTAAAATTATATCAAAACGAAGTAAAATATGCGAAAGATTGATTGAACAAATATCGAGAGTAATGGATTTCTTGAAGATCTTATCGGGGAACACATTTAAGGTGTTGGACATCAGGACATGAAACGACAAATAAAATCGTAATAATACGAATACTCAATGCTAAATAAATATTTCCTTTTGCCTTTGGAAGGGTGAAGCCAGCTAGATTCAGACCTTTGAGCATTGAGCAATCGTCACCAGGGAAGGGGGTTCGCTTGGAAGTGAGCAATTTGATTGATTGATTAGGAGTTTTTTATCATCCTGACATCTGAGGTCATTGACGCCGAACCAGATAATTTGAGTAAACAATGTGTTGATAGTTTAATCTGTTATACCCTACATCCTATATACCACATCATCACCATAATAATGCACCAATGAACTTTCATTGCATGTCATTTCACAGATTTTATTTTCCCCAATCACTTCTGAAACTATATAGATTATGTTAACTGATGATGCATTTTAAATCTCCAACCTTAAACTAATATAATTGATATAGCAAATAATACCATTTTCTCTAAAAGGACCAGAGCCAAGTAGCCCGTGACAAAAGCTGACCACCACCACACAAAGCTACGTGGCTCATGACCGAAATCAAAGGAAAACACTGAAATCAACAACAAAACCTTTAACCCTCATTACCTTCGAAATTTTGAACAAAGGCCACTTATTAATGATTGGTGACCCAATAGGTGCTATTTGAAACGATACATTATTAGCCCCTACATATAATGCATAGGCTACAGTGCGTATGTATGTAGAGAGAGAGAGAGAGAGAGAGAGAGAGAGAGAGAGAGAGAGAGAGAGAGAGAGAGAGAGAGAGAGAGAGAGGAATTGCTTAAAAAAATGCAAACGAAGGGTATTTCCGTGTTATGAATGTTAATATGAATAGTCAGTTCCAATATTATTCAAGAAAACTTTATATAGAAATAGGATAGGAAAATTCACATAAAAAGTTATGATAAAATCTTTTGATGAATGTTTCGAAATATTAGATTACATTTCTTAAAAGAATAAACATGTTCTCTCTTTCTTCATCGCATTTCTTTGAGTGATATCGGTAATTTGCCTCCTCACATTCGAACCATCCTAACGATGTCTCGGTTGTTTAACGTCGGCCACCTTTCAGGGCAAGAGGGGCATGATCTATCCTAGTCAGGTCTGGCCAAGCGACACCGGTTTTGTTACTGGGTGTACATTTAAGGGACGAAAGAATCCTACAATGAACCTTAAGCAATGCTTACATTGCTTACACTAACAGCGCTTCCCTTCCTACAGGGGACCTCTTTAGGTATATGAAGCAACTAACATAGTTGTTGTTTACCTGTTTCATTAACGACTCAACTGTTAAAGTTTGAATGTGGCAGTCGTCATTGCGATATTTAGTTTGTAAAATCCACCCCTTATTACGGAATACGCTTTAATGTTAAATAAAACATACATCCATATATATATATATATATATATATATATATATATATATATATATATATATATACATATATATATATATATATATACAGTATATATATGTATGTATATATATGTGAGAGAGAGAGAGAGAGAGAGAGAGAGAGAGAGAGAGAGGAGAGAGAGAGAGAGAGAGAGAGAGAGAGAGAGAGAGTGAATTTAAACTAGAAATCCTTCAGTGTAGGCTTTTATTTGCAGAAAATTTCATGTCTTTTCTAACTCAGTCTGTATCTTCTGATAATTTTATATCACAACTCTAAATTACGAGGAAAATTATCGTGCCATCTTGTTATCTACAATTCATATTTTTCTCCACCAATTTTATGCTCCAAGAAATTCTTTTCTCGGGAGCGATATCTTTTTACCTTCTATTTATTTCTTTCCTCTCCCGTTTCCTTTTATTTGACATATTCGAGAAAAAAAAATTCTTGGTTTAAGATCATCGTCTGAGATTTTAAGAATTATTTTTTCTAATCAAAAGACGGTAAATTTCCTTAACAGCAAAAAAGGAAAAATAAACTCGAACATCACAGAGGATTTCTGACAAAATGCCAAATTATGGAGTTTTATTAAGTGTTTCCAAAATAAGATTCTATAGCTCTTAAATGTTTCAGCCTTTTCCCTATAATCAAAAGTCATTAAGAGCATTGTGCTCAATTAATTCACTATTACCTCGATTATACTCCTGACTTTTGGATTTACGAAAATTGAACTGGCAATAATTGATTACTATAGTCTGGAAAGCAAAGAAAAGTGTGGGCAGACAGGATCTTTTAGTTGGTGAATTACTCAACCTTTCAAATACCCTTCACTATGTTAAGGGAGATTTGTTTTTCTCTCCTGTTGGTTGTTTGTTTATTTTGTTACAGGATTACACAAACATGTACGAATGGATTCTTGTGAAATATTCACCAAATGTGGATTTCGTCACGGCAATAACTAATCATATTTTAGAAAAGATTCAGAGGTGATAACTTTATCGTACCATACAAGTTTTGCAACCTACGTCATATGAACAGGTGATCAAACTATGTTTATATTAGGTCTGATACGTCAATAGTGTGACTTGATTCTATATTTGAATATTCGAAGTTTTCTTGCATATTAGTGCTGATTTCATATTCAACTAAGTATAAGTATACAGTCTGCAGATGATGGTAAGCACAGTACTTTACCTTCAAGTATCATAGAAATTATTCACGAAGCTGCTTAAAATTTACGCGGACGAAAATGTCCTTGGAGAAAGGGAAGAAAAAACAAAATTATAATCTCCCTTTCTTTAATTATGTAATTAAGCTTTCATAAAAACTGTAATAAAAGTATATTCCCTTTCGCAGATACTCAAATTTCCCCTTATGTGCAGATACCCTTTACTTACAATCATTAAAAGCAGTATTGATCCCTCTATTTTGACCAGCAGCAGGTGTTGATTATTATCATTATTATTATTATTATAATTACTAGCCCCTGTTCATGTTAGGGAGTCAGTCTCTCTCTCTCTCTCTCTCTCTCCTCTCTCTCTCTCTCTCTCTCTCTCTCTCTCTCTCTTCTCTCTCTCTCTCTTTCTCTCCGCTTATCAGTTTCTCTTCATGTTAGGAAGTTTCAAAAATAATCTCCCTCTTCTCTTTCTCCATTGCATGCGTCATTGACCATTAATCTTACTCCAGAACAAACCCTTCTAAATTAGTCGAATCCCATTCCTCCGGCTACATCTCAATATCTCTTATAACAAATTTATAAAACTATTAATTTTAATAAGCTTTTTTTTTTTATCCTCGTCATCATCTCTAAAACTAGGGGTCAAGTTGCCTTCATGAGTCTTCTTCAAGAATTTCTATCAAGCTCCTGTTGTTGTTAAAGATTGCCTGGTTCTCGTGGCCAAACCATTCTTCACAAAATCACACCCCCATCCTTACTACGTGTCCATGCCATCACAATCTTGACTCTCCTTTTACTTTTCTTCACCACAGGATCTTTTTTCATGATTTCTCTAGCATCACGTGCACCAAGACCCCCCCCCCCCCCAAAAAAAAAAAAAAATCATTACATCAACATCTTAATTTCAGTTAGATACACAATTGGTTCCTCCTTTTTTTTCTTAATGCCCATACTTCTGAGCCATGCATCACAGCTGGTTTGATTATGGTGCAATAGATCATCATTTTCAATTTCAATAAACTATTAACAATTAAAAGTAAAATATTCAATTCATGAACACAGAAGCACATACGTATCTCGTAAGCATATTTCAAAGTATTCGTTTTTAGCGGCTGTGATATCCTTTGTCGTCATTGCTCCAACACCCAGCGGCCCATCTTTTACTACCTCTTTCTTTCACTATCTCTCCTCTCTCTGGTCCTCTATCCAGGCATTCCCTCCCACATTCAACTTTTCCATGCTCTCTCTCCCCTCCACTACCTCTATCTCTCCAAAGTTTTTTCTCTCCTTCAAGTTCAATGGTACTTGTTTCTCCCTATCTTCTTCCCTCTGCCTCTCTTCCCTTCTTTCCCACTTATTTTTCTCTGAGCCCTCCTTATTCCTTATGTGACCTACAAATTTCATTCAACACGTTTTTGACAGTGAAAATTTTATCTAGACTCCTGGCACCTATCATCTTCGTTGTAAGTCGGCGTCCATGACCACGATAATTGTGACGCTACATCTTGATAGCTAATGTGAACGTTAATCAATCTTTTGAAAGGAGCCTTTCAAATCCTTCTATTTCTGTGAATCCGTGTTTTCAGGAGAGGAATTGACACGCGTCTGCTGTGTGCCTTTAGCAGCATAAGGCAGTATAAAAGGCTTTGCATTCTGCCTTCTGTTTCCCATTCCTTCCCTTTGGCCCTTTTCCCTCGGCTGTCTAAATTCTTATACTTTGTTATTTTGATTAGTTTCTCTCACTTGAAAACAATTCTTTAAGAAATTGACGCGAGCGTTTAGAAGTGTGATTCACAGGTCTTACAAAATTCCTTTAAAATTACAAAGAAAAACCTAGAAAATACATACAATTTCTTGACAGTTCAGCAAAAAAGGATTGGCTAGGAGCATCAGATCTGTGACATATTGCTTTTCTTATTTTGTGGGCTAAAAGTATGGAAGCCTTTGCAAACAATTCTTTATTACCAAACATTTTTCAGAAATCCTTTAAATAATGGTTTTATGGTACTTTTTTCCGAAACCAAGATTACATATCGATAAAATGACTTACCAAAGAGACCTACGAACAGCAGCAAGAAACTAAAAATAAATAAGAAAAAAGAAATTAAGATCTATACCTTAAAGGGAGATATCAATGATATCGAGGCAAAGATTAAACTTCAGAGGCTATTGGTGTAAAACAAGGACTCCATTCATTAACTCTCGAAGATAACGACTTCAAAAAGACCTAAAAACCCGATGTAGACTTTTATGGATAACATGAGCTTCTCAACAAGTGTAGTGATTGCAGGAAGAGAATGAAATACACTATCACAGAGGAGTATAGCTATGTCCACTAAAAACAATGATATACATGAGTAAATCTCAGTAAAGTAACTTAATTTGTTCACGGTATCATACAATTAAGTTCTGAACTATAGATGGAAAGACACATGGATATATATATATATATATATATATATATATATATATATATATATATATACATATATATATATATATATATATATATATATGTGTGTGTGTGTGTGTGTGTGTGTGTGTGTTGCAAGGAATCTCATAAAAAACTTTGCTGTAAACAGAAAATACATCACCTAAGAAAGCCGCTCACCCTCAAACTTGGGGATGATGGTATAGACATCAATTTCTCAGATTGAGTTTTTTTGGTCAACGACTGACTTACCTCCCTCACTTTAAGATGACACTGTCCAATTCAAGCAAAGGAATTCAAGGAAATTTTAACAATTTAAATCAAGGTTTGGAACAGAAAATTCTAAAAAAAAGTAGGCTATATCATTGTTCGGAGAGATATTTTGGTAAGCAGTACGACTAAATGTATTAGGTTTATTAGTAATACTAGTAGTTGGTATTAGTATCATTGGCAGCCGAGCTTTATGGCTCTGAAATATTTAGCCTAATATCAAATGTTACTGAGCTGTTACTCAATCACTTTCTGTAAACCCCGTAAAACTGGTGTATTTGATATACCACATGAAAATTAATTCAAAATTTAATGATACATGTACATTACTTCTACATGTTCTTTCAGTATCATGCTCCTTCCTACGTTTATTTCTTAATCATTTGTCAGAGCCGACCCCACCAACGATATATATTTATTAGCCTACTATGCTGTCTGAATTTATGATTTACCAATGAAACAAAGAGGATTGTTTGAAAAATGTTTTTACTTGTGTGTACACCTTATTTTCAATTCTTAAGACTTGGTGGGATTCTTATAGATTTTGGACTAGGTAACCACAAGACCTACAGCTACCATATAATATTGCAATGATACTCGCTATTGGTCATCTAAATGGAGGTTTTTTATATTACTGGCTATCAAAATCTGTGAGGTTAAGCCTCTCTAAATGTATGTGTGTATGTACGGAATTTGGGGCCTACGCCGTCGGGGAGGCCATTCAGCACTGAGGCACAACTGAAGGAAAACTCGACATATGCAACAATGAAGGGAAATTTGAAAGAGTTTGGAGAGTAAGTTGGAAGAAAGGAATGAATGAATGATATGAAGTTCTCTGGCATCCTGACACCAAAAGTCATTGGCGCCGTTATCGTTTAATATAAATAAAGACTAAAAGAATATTTAGTTAAAACCAGAGAACGAAATATATTATAAAAGTTATTTAGCATTCAGAAGACCTGCTTCTGAAATAAATTTAAAAATGCCACTAGCATTGTACAACACATCATGTCCAAGGATCTTAGCAAAGATGAACCTTCCATCTTCACCTCGAGCCTCAAACAGATATCTATTTCTTTCTATGCTATATGTGGGCCATTCAGTTAACAAATGCCTCCCTGTCAAGGGTACCAAAAAGTCGTCGCAATATGGTTGGTGTTGGCCAGCCAGCAGAAACTCGTGTGTCATCCGATTGTGACCAATGCGGAGACGACAAAGAGTAGTCTCCCACTTTCGGGGAATCATGTTATACCTCCAAGGGGATATTACATTCGCAATTTCTCTCATCTAAGTTTCAGTTATACTATCCCAATGCTGTTGCCAATTATTATAAACAAAATTCTTCATTGTCAATAAAAAATTATTACAGTGAATGGGATACTTTTTGGTAGTAACTCAGCTGCAGCATTCTTTGCAAGTGAATCTGCCTCTTCATTTCCAGATACACCTACGTGTGCCGGAACCCAGCAAAATCGAACTGTTATACCTATCAGGCCAATAATTAAAAGCCACTCTACTATCTTTAAAACTAAAGGGTTACTGGAATTAAAACCCTCTAAAGCTTGAAGGACACTTCTTGCATCACTAAAAATGGTAAAATTGGCCTCCTCTTTTAACGTTATTTTCTCCAAAAGGAGTCATCCGTAAAATATCAGTTAATGAACTATTGCCCGGCTCGGAGCCCTTCACATTCAGTTAACACAATTTACCGTTTTTACGCTTTAATGGCATAATGAAATTGAAAGGACAAATGTTTAGCAAATGAGAGAGAGAGAGAGAGAGAGAGAGAGAGAGAGAGAGAGAGAGAGAGAGAGAGAGAGAGAGAGAGAGAGAGAGAGAGAGTGAAAATTACCCAAATTGCTAATAAAGATTTTAACCAAAATACAATAGAAAATAATAGAAAACTAATAGCAATTGTGTCAAAAAGCGAGCTTAGTACTGTACAGGCAATCCAGATGAAAATACTGAAATACACCCAACAGAATAGCAAAATAGCAATAACAATGGATAACAATCGTCAATGAAGAGGAAATCAAAATAACACAGGATTAAACCTAGAAAGCTTCAAAATGTTATGAGATACTTTCAAATATATTGTAATGTGCAGGATAATGGCAGTCAACGGAAATTAGGTGATAATTCCAAATGAAACACGTGTGTGGATTGGAAAAAAATGAACGAACATTCAAGAACGATGTAAAAGAAATAAATTAACAAGTAAAACATAAGTACGAAATTCTAACGCAATACCGAGCGTGCAAAAATTACTGGCACAGAAATCATTCTTGGCAACATTTGGTCATAAAGTGAATGTCAAATGCAATCGTCTTTTTCTTTGTTATTTCGATGTTATTACACCTTTGTTTCTTGCTTTCATTCCAAACTTCTGATAAGCTGTAATTGATTTCAGTGGTAGCCAACAAGAGAGATGTTGAGTATGAAGACCCGTCAACATGTAAGTTAAGTCGCTAGTTAACTTTAGTCAATCAGAGCTAAGAAATCCTGCCTTCATGTCTCGATTTTAATTTCTCTCTCTCTCTCTCTCTCTCTCTCTCTCTCTCTCTCTCTCTCTCTCTCTCTCTCTCTCTCTCTCTCTCTCTCTCTCTCTCTCATGGGAATTGGGACTTTAAATAATTCCCTTAATTTCTAAAACATTACATTCACTAAAGCAGAAGGAAATTAAATGATTAACAAAAAAAATCGATAGAACAGAAATTGGATGAAATCATCTCTGTCATCTAATCAATTATTCAACAAACATAATGACAAGGGGTCAGAGAAACATAAAATTTAACCCTGTCAATCATTTGTTTAATTAGCTTTCAAATCTTTCAGGTATGGGAAGGGAGTCCGGAAGAGGGGGATGATTCCCTATACAGGATAACGACTCCGTCCTTTAACAAAGTTTGCCAAGCTTGGTTTAAGACTTACTGTTCTTTCTCTCGGAATGGCATACACTCCAATGATCACATGGTTTAATAAAAAGAGATGATAGAAGCAGTTTAGGCATATATATATATTATATATATATATATATATATATATATATATATATATATATATATATATATATATATATATATATATATATATATTGTGTGTGTATGCTCATTCTTAAGATGTTAGAGAGAAAGATTGATGAAAAGCTGAGAGATGAGCAAGATTGGTTTAAAAACAGTAGAAGTTTTACTGACCAAATTTTAATTTTAAAACATGTGGTACAGCAATATGTAAAATATAGAAATCCACTTTTGATGGCATTTGTGGACTATGAAAAAGCCTTTGATAGTGTGATCCAGCCAATTTTGTGAAGTTCCTATTTCATACATAAATTTTATGGTCTGTTCATGAGCATAGCAAATGCAAAGTTAATGTTAGCGGAATCCTATCAAATGAATTTCCAGTGAACAGTGGAGTACTCAAGGGAATGTGTTGTCACCTATGTTGTTTATTCTACTCAAAGATTTTGTAATGCATAGAACAGTTGGGGATGGTGGAGACAGATTGGACTGGATTGGAAAAAAGAAATTAGCTGACCTAGAGTATGCTGAAGACGCTGTCCTTATTAGGAGAACACCACATAACTTGCAAAGCATGCTTACCAGAATGCATGAAATATCACATGAGGTTGGGTTCAAGATAAACAGAAGAAAGACTGAGATGATGAGAACTGAATATGCAATGGAAGATGAACTATCATTGGAAGGAGATGTGATTAATGAGGTGACATCATTTAAATAGTTAGGATCTATGATATCTAATACAGGATCTTTAAATTGAGTTTAATTAAAGATTGAAAAACAGCAAATCAGACACTGGCTGGGTTAAGTAAAATTTAAAAATCAAATCGCCTGAAATTACATATAAAAATCAGGCCATATATCAGTTTAGTGAGATCGGTGTTACTGTATGGACATGAGTCGTGGTATGACAATGAAACAATATCCAACAGATTTAATAGATTTCAGAACAAAACCCTCAGAAGAATATTGGGAGTTAAATGGTAGTACAGGATTAGAAATTTAACTTTAAGAGAGACTACTCGAGTGCCAAAAGTGGATAAGATCATGGTGAAAGGTAGCAGGGAATAGTTTCACCAAACTTTCAACCGAGCTCCACAAGGCACTAGAAAAGTTAGAAGACCCAGGCCTTCACGGCTGAGGACTATGAAGCGTGAGTAGATGATGATACATGGAGAAGTATTGATTAAAAAGCTCAGATAGAGACGACTGGCGAAACCTAACTTATTAAATATAAAGCTCCTACAAGAACAGAGCAAGAAAATTGGAATTGCTACCTGTTAAAAAGTGTCTCCTTAATAATTGCTTTCAGATACTTCAAGTTACATCACCTATATTATTTAGTTTACCACTGCTAAAGGCCCTATGATGTCCTAAAAAGAACTCAAATTTAAATAATTCTCTTTGGTTGCTCACAGCGACCCGCCCCCCCCCCCCCCCCCCACTACATAAACAAACTTGCTTTGCCAGCCACTCACCTGATTGTCACCCCACCCCCCAAAAAACCTTCGGAACCAGTAACGCCCCAGGCTAGAAGGTAAGCTTTGCACTCATCTTCACAGTCTTCCTGACAAACAAAGACTTGCTAACTCCTTTACCTTGTTCTTTTCAGTCAATCCTCAAACTAATACGATTAGTTTTCCCAAATCATTTAATGTTTGCCTCCCTAAATTCCTAAACTATCGGAAATTTTTTGTGCAATATTCAAAGTTCCATAGCTACCCACTGACCCCTGTGTTCTACAGTAAGGGTTCTCGTATGGATGGGGCTAAAACATACCCGTATTCAGTTGATTATTTTCAAACTATACAAATTAACGTGAATGCTATTATCTCATATCCAGTTTTCTTTCCAGAATAAAACCGTAGCCGCAGTTGTGTTCAATTGAGAGTCTTATCCAAAATTTCGAACTATGGAATTGGAGGCAGGTGGCACTCGCTGGGGCAAAAGAGGCCCTTCAACACCGAAATGAAACTTGAGAGAAAACACGGCAGTTACACTAAGAAATTTAAATTAAAAGAGGATGGTCTGCAACACTGAAAGAGGAACCTATAAATTACTTGCTAAGATGCATAAAGGGCACAATCCCCAGACGAAAAAACAGCCCTCCTATATACAAGTCAAAATACCTCTGCCTTTGTGTGTAATACATGCGAACAGACTCTCGAAGAAACATTCATTTATTCCTTCTCCTTCAAATTTTAGCATTAAATATTAAAGCAACTGTTCATGGAATTCCCGAAGGAGATTTATCAGAGCAACATATTAACGCTTCTCGCATTTGACTTAAGATTGATCGTCTTTTGCCACTGTTCTAAAATTTATTTCAGAAAGGAAGCTTAAAAGGAGAGCGAAGGAAGTGATGAATTAAAACAGGACATAAATGCCAAATGGGGAAAAATGGAACATGGGCGAAAAGAATAAGAAAAAAGAGGAGCTGAAAAGGAAAGAAAGTAAAAAAGAAAGAAGAAAACAAAAAACCACAAAGGTGGCGTGTAAAGGCAAAATCGTTGCAAATGGAAGTATAAAAGATCAGAAATTAAATAAAAAGGGCTAATGAAAAGAATAGAGAGAAATAAAGAAGTGAAAAAAAAGTTGAAGAAAAGTATATTTGGCAATAAAGATGAAACACAAGAGTACAAAAATAAGGTGAGTGGAGAACAGATAGTAAAAATTAAAAACAGAAAACAAGACAAGAAATGGGGAGTGCAGAAGGAAAATGTCGAAAGTGAATCCTCTCAACTTTCACTTCATGAAGCAACAGCAGGGTTTCCTCCATCATGGCATTGAATGGCCTCCCTAGAACCACTGTAGGACCATATGCTACGTGTCCCTTTCCTCCCCAAAAGTAATAAATGGTTATACCTTCCACGTCACATCACGGCCGGAGGGTGCACTGTATCCCTTGAATTAGGGAGTCATAAAATATAATCAGTAGGTGTTGGGTATTTTATTCTATTTGGGTAAAGATAGGTATCGGATATTTTCGAAAAGAAAAATTCACTATTTTTAACTTCTTTCAAGAAATAAGTTTTTGAGGGTAAGGTCAAGGGTGATTATACGATAGGTGGCTGATATTACTAGTTATTGTCTCTCTCTCTCTCTCTCTCTCTCTCTCTCTCTCTCTCTCTCTCTCTCTCTCTCTCTCTCTCTCTCTCTCTCTCTCTCTCTCCCTCTCTCTCTCTCTCTCTCTCTCTCTCTCACAAAAAAAATAAATAAATAAAGTTAAATTTGAAAATGTATCATTCCATAATCAAAGTAGAAAAACGACAGACTTCTTTTAGCCTGGGATTGGATTTGGATTGGGTTTACGAATTTGGGCAATATACAGTAGATCAATGTCGGGGCCAACTAGGCCAAGTATAACTGGAGGGAAACACAACAGTTGCACTGAACTCAAAGTTAAGAGGTTGCACAGCAACATACGGAAGGGGAGCGGGAACGGAAATAAAATGCAAAGATATATAGCAAGACCTACTGCAAATACCATTCAGTAATGTCTATTCAGTGCATCGCTCGAGGTGCTTTGACAGTACTACCTCTCAACGGTCTTTTTTTTTTGGGGGGGGGGGGGACAGTTGAATATACCGCTCTTAATATAACTTTTTTTTTTCTAGAAGAGTTCTGTCACGTACACTTTTCACTTCGATCCCTTTGACTTTGGAAACCAAAGCGTCACGTTACCTCAAATAAACAAGAAACAGTTACTACTATTGAGAAAGAAATTAGCTTTTCTTTAAAATACAAAACGTCTTTCAAAATGTTAAATTACACAATCTCACATGTAAAGCATCATCTAAACATTAAAGCATTAAAAAATATTGAAAATGGATATTGTTTGATTCTTGATTTGCATATTCAAGTGAAAATTGCTGACAAAAAATCTTTTAACCTCTGAAATAAATTCAATCAGTTGTTCTTATGCTGACAATGTCATATTTGATATTTAGATTGGATTGGATTTACGGATTTGGGCCAAATACCCACGCCATTCAGCGACCAACGCAAATAAAGAAAATTATTTAAGTTACAATATAAGGTAAAAGTTAAGAGAGTGGACACCAAGATAGAAGAAAGGAAGCAAAAACGGAGTGAAGTACAAAGATATTTACAGTGTACCGCATTATGTGAAAAGCAGCACTATCCCCTACGAAAAGACAATGGCATTCATATATGAATGAATATATATATATATATATATATATATATATATATATATATATATATATATATATATATATATATATATATATATATATATATATATATTACATATATATATATATATATATATATATATATAATATATATATTATATATATACAATATATATATATATATATATATATATATATATATGTAAATATCACCCACGAAATGCATTTAATACCGAATTCTATCTTGGGAATACATATCCACTTGGAATTCATTTTTTGGTAACAGCTTCTGGCCGGGTGGTGATTCGAACCACCACCTGTACGATATATGTAATATATATATATATATATATATATATATATATATATATATATATATATATATATATAACATATTGGCATGTTTGTATAGCTTATTAGAAAGCTTGTGCCTCTAGTATTATGATAAAAAATATGTATCAAATGGATTAAGTAGAAAAATAAAAATCCCGCAATAGTCAAAGAGCAGTGTTATGAATATCGAAAAGTATAACTGAAGCATAAGGAAGGCTCAAGACCGGAATGAATGGAGAAGTTTTGCGCAGAGGGCCACGGCCGTTCGACATCGAACACCCCGTACTTGATGATGAAGGGACTCCAGTAACGGGTACGACTTTTCAAAGAAAATACTCAGTACCATTGGAGACAGTGTTCCAACAAATGTCCCTCAGTCATTCTGGACTTGTCCCCTCTCAACAAGTACATAGTGAATGACAAGTTCAAAATGCTGACTCTTCAGCACATAAGAGCCCTACTGCCTCAAAAGGTATACACAGTCTCGATAGACATGGCGGACGCCTACTGGCAAATTCCAATGAATCGCCAGACCACCTCCTACCTAGGATTCAGGCTTCAAAGAAGACAGTACGCCTTCAGAGCCATGCCCTTCGGGCTAAACATAGCCCCAAGGATATTCAAGGAGCTCGCAGAGACGATCGTTCAACAACTACGCTTACAAGGCGTCCAGGCGATGGCTTACCTGGACAATTGGCTGGTGTGGGCAGCATCAGAAGAAGAATGCCTGCAAGCTTCCACAAAGGTGATCCAATTCTTGGAACATTTGGGCTTCAAGATCAACACCAAAAAGTCTTGACTTTCTCCAGCTCAGAAGTTCCAATGGCTAGGAATCCATTGGGATCTTCAGTCACACCGTCTTTCCATTCCACTAAATAAGAGAAAGGAAATAGCAAGATGTGTCAAGAGACTCCTCAAATCCAAACGGATTTCAAGACGACAACAGGAACGGGTGCTCGTCTCCCTTCAGTTTGCTTCAGTGACAAACCCAGTGCTAAGAGCACAGCTAAAAGATGCATCCGGAGTCTGGAGAAGATATGCATCAAACGCTCGAAGAGATCTCAATTGACCTCTACCGACCCGGCTACGATCACTCCTCAAGCCGTGGTCGGAGGCAATAAAACCTGAAAAGGTCGGTACCTCTTCAATTACCAACTCCCTCGGTCGTTATCCATATTGATGCATCGCTAGAAGGATGGGGGGGGGTCACTCCCATCAACGTCATGTTCAAGGAACATGGTCTCCCCTATTCAAGACGTTTCACATCAACATCTTGGAGGCCATGGCAGTCCTTCTCACCCTGAAGAGGCTGTCCCCACGTCCCTCAGTCCACATTCGACTGACCCTGGACAGCGACGTCGTGGTCAGATGTCTCAACCGTCAGGGCTCAAGATCGCCCCAACTCAACCAAGTGTTGCTGCCCATCTTCCGCCTGGCGGAGAAGAAAAGATGGCCCCTCTCAGCAGTTCACCTATAAGGATTGCGCAACGTGACAGCAGATGCTCTATCCAGGACAGCCCCGATAGAGTCAGAATGGTCCCTAGATGCAGACTCATTCTCCTTCATCTTCCAAGAAGTCCCGGAACTGCAGATCAACCTCTTCGCAACGAGCGACAACAAACAACTTCCTCGCTACGTAGCCCCATACAAAGACCCCCGAGTGGAAACGGTGGACTGGATTGGAACAGATGGACCAAGATTTACCTATTCCCTCCATTCAACCTTCTGCTAAAAGTCATCACAAAGCTGAGATCCTTCCAAGGAATAGCGGCCCTAGTGGCCCCCAAGTGGCCCCGAAGCAACTGGTTCCCATTGATCCTGGAGTTACAAGCCAAGCTAATTCCCCTGCCGGACCCAGTTCTAACCCAACAAGTTCAGAAGAAGACTGTCTTCGCTTCATCAAAGAAAACCCGAGACCTTCATCTCATGATTTTCTCTCCCTAGCCGTCAAGAAGAGGTTTGGGATCTCGAAGAAAAGCTTAGACTTCTTAGAGGAATATAAAACAAAATCTACCGGAAGGCAATACGAGTCATCTTGGAAGAAACGGGTGGCCTTTGTCAAGGCTAGAAATCCTAAAGAAATATCAATAAATTTCTGTTTGTCCTTCTTCATTCACCTTCATGGACAAGGCTTGGCAGCCAACACGATTTCCACCTGCAAATCAGCCCTGACAAGACCCTTACTATATGCCTTCCAAATAGACCTGTCTAGTGACATTTTCAACAAATTGCCGAAGGCATGTGCTAAACTACGACCCGCACCCCCCAAGACCCATCTCCTGGTCTCTTGACAAGGTGCTCCATTTTGCCTCAAGTTTGGACAATGAAACTTGCCCCCTGAAAGATTTGACTCAAAAGTTGATTTTCTTATTTGCTCTCGCATCGGGGGCTAGAGTCAGTGAAATTGTGGCATTATCAAGGGAAGAAGGCCAGATCCAGTTCGCAGAAACAGGCGAGCTCACCCTCTTTCCTGAACCAATGTTTCTCGCCAAGAATGAGCTACCCACCAAAAGGTGGGGTCCATGGAGAATCTGCCCTTTGAAGGAGGATATCTCCCTGTGCCCAGTGGAGAGCCTACAGGTCTATCTTCGAAGAACTTCGGACTTCGGTGGAGGACAGCTCTTTAAAGGGGAAACATCGGGTTCTGATTTGTCACTCAAACAACTAAGGGCGAAGATCACCTACTTTAATCACAGAGCGGATCCTGACAGTACACCCGTAGGTCACAATCCCAGGAAAGTCTCCTCTTCCCTGAATTTCTTCCAGTCAATGGACTTCGAAAGTCTTCGCTCATTCACGGGCTGGAAGTCTTCAAGAGTGTTTTTCAAACACTATGCGAAGCAGGTGCACGAATTGAAACGCTTCGTGGTAGCTGCAGGTAGTGTGTTAAAACCTGCTGTTTAGAGCTGCGATGAACAATGAGTTATTTGGGACTCTAACTCTAAGGATGTGTGTGTTGACCCTAGTGCGCAACATAGTGAAAATAGTGCCACCGTGTGACACTACGTACTGTTCTTATACTAAGGTGAAGTCACATAGACTAAAACACTTGTGCCACGTGTTCCAAACATGAAGTGTATATAAGACATTCTAGATAGACTTTGTAATTCCTACGGAATTAACGTGTGTGATGGCAAGTTTTCGTTTTCAGATACCACATCTATTTCTATTAATATCCCAAGTTTATGTAACTGATTTGCACTCCATTACAATTTACATTTATTACTTTTATGTATGCTAATTCTTATTTATGCCCAAATACAAGAATTTGCTATACTCGTGCATTGTATTTCGCCCTAATATTGTAATAAAATACTGTTTGAGAGTTTTAATATCCCTCTATAATATGTAAATATATCTGAACAATGAAATATGATATTTTGATTATAAAATAAATTTTTGAATATACTTACCCGGTGAATATATAATAGCTGACGTCTCCGACGGCTCGACAGAATTCAAAAACTCGCGAGCGATCGCCATGAAGGTAGCGGGTGTGCCCACCAGCGCCGACTATCGGCCAGATACCGCATATACATGTAAACAGCTCCAGTTCTTCTCATCCCGCTGGGTCTCTATCGGGGAGGAAGGGGGGGCCTTTAATTTATATATTCACCGGGTAAGTATATTCAAAAATTTATTTTATAATCAAAATATCATTTTTAAATATTAAACTTAGCCGGTGAATATATAATAGCTGATTCACACCCATGGTGGTGGGTAGAGACCAGTATTAATACAGTTTACGGCGTATATGCTTAGAGTTTTTGACAGTTATATCATAACAAAACCCAAACAAATATAGGTACCCGGTAAGGAAGCTGACTCTAACGATTACTCTGCCTTGTTAGTCCGCTTTCCTCACGAAGCCCAGCCATCCTCTTAGGATGCTGAAAGACTCCCAGGAGCTGAAGTATCCAGGGCGACAACCCATACAACAGGACTCATCAAAACCCTTAATCTGGGCGCTCTCAAGAAATGACATTTGACCACCCGCCAAATCAAAAAGGATGCGAAAGGCTTCTTAGCCTTCCGTACAACCCAATTAAAAACATTTCAAGAGAAGATTAAAAGGATATTGGAATTAAGGGAATGTAGTGGTAGAACCCTTACCCACTACTGCACTCGCTGCAACGAATGGACCCAGTGTGTAGCAGTCCTCATAAAGAGTCTGGACATCTTTTAAGTAAAATGACGCGAATACCGACTTGCTTCTCCAAACGGTTGCGTACATAATACTTCGCAGAGATCTGTTTTGCTTAAAGGCCACGGAAGTTGCTATAGCTCTTACTTCGTGCGTCTTAACCTTAAGCAAGCAACGATCTTTTTCACTCAAGTGAGAATGAGCCTCTCGGATTAAAAAATCTAATAAAATATGACAAAGCATTCTTTGACATAGGCAATGAAGGCTTCTTAACTGAGCACCACAAGGCCTCAGATCCACCTCGTAAGGATTTAGTCCGAGCTAAATAAAACTTCAGAGCTCTAACTGGACACAGCACTCTTTCAAGCTCGTTGCCTACGATCTCTGACAGGCAAGGTATATCAAATGACTTAGGCCAAGGACGAGAAGGCAGTTCATTTTTGGCCAAGAAAACCAAGCTGAAGTGAACATGTGGCTTTATCTGTAGAAAAGCCGATGTTCCTACTGAAGGAATGGATCTCACTGACCCTTTTAGCCGAAGCCAAGCACACTAAGAAAAGCGTCTTGAGGGTGAGATCCTTCAGGGAGGCTGAATGTAATGGCTCAAACCTGTCGGACATTAGGAACCTTAGGACCACGTCTAAGTTCCATCCAGGAGTTGCCATACGACGCTCCTTAGAGGTCTCGAAGGACTTAAGGAGATCTTGGAGATCTTTATTATTGGACAGATCTAAGCCTCTATGTCTGAACACAGACGCCAACATGCTCCTGTAGCCCTTAATAGTGGGCGCTGAGAGGGAGCGAACATTTCTCAGATGTAGGAGAAAGTCTGCAATTTTGGGCTACAGAGGTACTGGAAGAGGAAATGGATGATGACTTGCACCAGTCTCTAAAGACTTCCCACTTCGACTGATAGACCTTGATGGTAGATGCTCTCCTAGCTCTCGCAATCGCTCTGGCTGCCTCCTTCGAAAATCCTCGAGCTCTTGAGAGTCTTTCGATAGTCTGAAGGCAGTCAGACGAAGCGCGGGGAGGCTTTGATGAAGACTCCTTACGTGGGGCTGCCGTAAGAGATCCATCCTTAAAGGTAGACTCCTTGGAACGTCTACCAGCCATTGAAGTACCTCTGTGAACCACTCTCTCTCGGGCCAGAGTGGAGCAACCAATGTCAACCTGGTCCCTTCGTGAGAGGTGAACTTCTGCAGCACCTTGTCTAGGATCTTGAAAGGTGGAAAGGCATAAACGTCCAGGTGAAACCAGTCCAGCAGGAAAGCGTCTATGTGGGCTGCCTCTGGATCTGGAACTGGAAAGCAGTAAGTCGAGAGCCTCTTTGTCAGAGAGAGTAGCAAAAAGATCTATGGTGGGTTGACCCCATGTCATCCATAGCTTCTCGCACACAGTCTTATGCAACGTCCATTCCATGGAGATGACTTGTCCTCGTCTGCTGAGGCCGTCCGCCAAGACATTCATTTCTGCACAAATCTCGCCAAAGGAGAGATGTTACTGCCTTAAATTGAGTTCCTTCTGATCCGTGGATCAAAGACCCGAGCCTTCCAGACTGTCCAGTGGAGCTCCCTAACCCAAATCCGCTGCATCTGAAAACAACACATGGTTTGGGTTCTTGATCGCAAGAGAAAGACCTTCTCGAAGTCTGATGTTGCTGTCCCACCAAGTCAGACATGTCTACACTGAGTTGGAGATTGGGAAAGAGATACTCACTAAGCCCTTCTCCTTGTTCCAATGTTTTAGGTGAAATCGGAAAGGGCATAGGTTGAGTCTCCCCAGAGAGATAAACTACTCCAGCGATGAAAGAGTTCCCACGAGGCTAGTTCAAACTCTTACAGAGCAACTGTTTTTCTCTTGCAAGTGAAGGACTTTTAACAGAGCTTGTTCCATTCTTTGCGGGAGACGAAAAGGGCCGAAAAATCAGACACAGTATCTCCATTCCCAAAAAAAGAATAGTCTGGGATGGGGTACTGTAAGTTACGACTTCTCTACGTTCACTATGAGACCTAGCTCCTTGGTTAGGTCTAATGTCCATTAGAGGCTCTCCAGACAGCGATATAATGATGACGGCCTGATTAGCCAGTCGTCAAAATAAAGGGAGGCTCTGAATCCTCAAAAAATGTAGAAAGCTTGCTACATTTTGCAAGGGCCTTGTAAAAACAAGAGGAGCAGGAATGAGGTCGGAGTACAGTGCTCGACAGTGGTACATTACTTTCCCGTCCACAAACCTCAGTTGAAAGTTTGGATGAATCGGGATGTGGAAGTATGCATCCTGAAGGTCGAGAGAGACCATCCAGTCGCCTTCCCTTAATGCTGTCAAGACAGCTTGGTAGTCTTCATCGTGAAGTTTGTCTTGACAATGAACACATTGAGCGCACTTACATCTTAAGTACTCCTGCAGTGAACGTGGCTGCCAGATCATTGGAGCCATCCCTGATAGTCTTGTTCCTGCAGAGAACGTGGCTGTCAGATCATTGGAGCCATCCCTGATAGCCTTGTTCATGCATGACATAATTGTACAGCAAAACTTCAAAAGCTCGAAAAACTCCTAACAGGAGATGGTCTAGCTCTGAAGCCGACCATAAAATCTTGGAGCGTCTCATGGCCAGGCGCCAGGGAGAGTCTATGAGGCTTGAGAAGTCTCTCTGGGCAGAGGCAGGAACTCCCAAGCCGAGAACTTCTCCCGTGTCATACCAGACGCTCGCTCTATAAGCCAGTTTAAAAGGAGGGAAAGCAAAGGCTGTCTCCCCCAAACTCCTCCTGGTGATCAACCAGTCGCCTAGCAAACGTAAAGCTCTCTTAGAAGAGCGAGAGAGCACTAGCTTAGAAAACAACTGCTTCGAAGTAGCTAGGCCTAGTGTAAACTCTGACGTTTAGGGGAACGAGGAGCAGCAGTTACAAAATGGTCCGGACAAAGATCCTTAAAAATCAGCATGATTTATTTAAAGTCCATAGAGGGCTGAGCAGCTTTAGGCTCCTCTCCGTCTGACAAAGTCCCTAAGGGAATATCAGTAGGAGGGGGATCAGCAACTTCCTCATCTGAAGGAACCTTGTCCGACAATTGCCGAGTCTCAAGCAAGGGAGAGACCTGCCGTGGTGGCAATGCTTGACAAGCAGAGTCCACACGCAAAGGAGCATCAGTAGCAGTCAAGGACGCTACGTCATGTAACTGCTTAAAGGACTGACCAGCAACAACAACAGGTGCGGGAGGACGCTCAACGTCAAGTCGAGACTGCCTTGACTGCCTAGATTGAGCAGTTAAAACAACTCTTGACTGCGGTGCTTGACGTTCAACGTCAAAACAAGGCAACTGAGCTGGTTGGCGAACGTCCTGAACGTCAACACGAGACTGCGGCAGCGGCTGAACGTCAACACGAGGCTGCGGCAGCGGCTGAAAGTCAACACGGGACTGCAGCGAGTGAGGATCCAAGTCAGGTGACTTACATGACAAACTACCGACATCACGTTTCATAACGTCAACAGGCCGAGTAAATGCTCATTTGGGCGGCTGACGGCCAGAGTCTCGTTTAGTGTAACGGCGACTCGAAAGCGAAGGTTCATCGTGAACCTGCTCAACGTCATACTTCTCCATAAGGGAGGCAAGCTTAGTCTGCATGTCCTGCAGGACAACCCATTTAGGATCAACAGGAGTCGGAACGGGCCGAGACGACGGTAACGTCTGTGTTGGCAAAACATTGCCTTTACCGCGACCCTCGGACCCCGTGTTACGCCTGCGTTTAATATGCGAACCGTCTTCCGACGACTGCAAAGGGTCAGAGCTGTCCCCATGGCTACAGCCAGGACGCTGGACCTGTCCTGAAGGGACTGACTTCCGCTTTAAGGGTCTAGAAACTTTGCTCCAAGGTTTCTTTTGCGAGAAGCCTTCAGATGACGAGGAGAAAAACAGCCTCGCTCGTCTTATGGTAGGGGCGATCTTGCTAGACACGCCCGATACCATAGAGGGAACGTTTGTTCGTTGGTTAAAGCCTCTCGTACCCATAAGTCCTACGACATTACTTCTCCCTGGTAGCATGGGAGCCTGAAAGAGGTCTCGGACTAGGTGAACGACAAGCACGAACAGACGAACCCTCGGTCGCAACACTAAAAAACACTTTGCGCAATTATCACTTTATCACTACGATTTTCTGTTTTTGCACTTACTTCACTGATATCGTATTTTTCAATAATTTCACATTAGGCATGAATAAAACTGATTTCTACCTGAAGCACGCAATTCTCCCTTACATCAAAAGGTTATAATTGCGAAATGAGTCGTATAATGTAAGCACATTAGTACAAGCAAAAATCAGTAAACATATATATCGAATCAAACGGAAATATATAAAGTTAAAAGGATCAGTGACTGGGGAGGAGACTAAACACTAGTTCATTAAAGACTACGTTTCCAATCTCTCACCGTACAGTGCCTTGGGACGAGAATAAAAACTAAAAACGTTTTATCCTTTCTCCCCGTACAGAGACTTGGGACGAGAGTAAAAAACTGAATCGAGAACAACGTTACTCGCTTGGGACGAGAATAAAGATCGGAACGTTCTCTCTTCCTCTCTCTCTCTCCGTCTCTCTCTCTCTCTCTCTCTCTTGATTTCATACAGAAGAGAAATGCCCACTCACCCTTCGTCAATAAACAGGTTATTTGACCAAAGGAAAAAACTGAAAGGACTAAGAAATTGAAAATTAACAAGTTCCTTTAAATTAGTATTTAAAACACTTCAGTTTGAAAGAAGAATGAACAAAACGTCAAAATCGATTTACTCTTTCTGCAAAGTGAAAACGTGATTCTCTCTCTCTCTATCGTAACGATAGAACGCAAACTGCGTAGCATAAATAAACCAAACGTTAGTTCATCTTTGAAACAGAACGAAGACTATTCAAAGAAAATCTTTCATAAAATATCTACTAAAAAATATTCATTTCATAACTCTTACAGAGCAAATGATTTAAACTTAACGAAAATAAAAGTTGAATGGGCTCAACGTTGTTTAACTTCGGTTTCCAAGTTAGGACCGCCTACTCTCGGACTAGGGGAGGAATAGGTAAGGCCGCATATAAACAAAACATGACAAATTCGAAGATAATTTGTATTTTTCCTAACCATACAAACCTTAGCTATTTACAAAGGGTATTACTTTTAGCGTAGCTGAAATGGCGAGCTATTAGAATTTAACGAGGGTATATTACCCCCGCGCTAGATAGCGGGGGGGGGGTAGGGGAGTGGTAGCTAGCTACCCCTCCTCCCCCTCACACACAGGTGAATACTCACTTTCACTTAGAGGTAGGACTTGTCTTGGGGGACAGGGCTGGCGGGCAAATATGTGTAAATAGCTAAGGTTTGTATGGTTAAGAAAAATACAAATTATCTTCGAATTTGTCATTTGTTCCGTAACCGAAATACAAACCACGCTATTTACAAAGGGTGACTTATCCCTTAGGAAGGGTGGAAAGTCCCCAGCCATACTGGCTTTGGCTTTACCCGGGGACTCAGAATCCGAGTGAGTCGCACTCGAGAAAAGGAGTCCCTGCACCTCATAAGTTCCTTGCTCCGCAAGGAACCATGTGGCCTACGTAAGCTTGTGTGTGAAGGAAGAAGTGTGACTCGTCCTAGGCAGTTGACCTGGAGTTCCAGAAGGAACTCTGGGTTAGGACGTTCCCAATACCACCTCGTCAGGGTATGGGGGACGCGACAGTATTGACTCAATACTCGGAACACAAGGAAGCATGGTTTACCTGCAGAGGTTCGAGGTCAGCTATGCAGAGACCAGGATGCTGCTTCCCCGTAGAGGGGATGATGAAGAAAGTAGTAAGGGCCAGACATACTTCTTTCGTTCATGCAGACTAAAACCTGATAACAATGCCCTCAACCTTCTGCTACCTGTCCAAAAAGGAGCCTGAGGTTAGACCAGCTGTTGTGTAGCCACCACAGAGCGATATAAAACGTATCGAGACTCCTGTGGGTCACGCCCTGCAGGAAGCGGGCTGCGAAGGTCATCAGACGCTTCCAGACTCCAGCTTGTAGCACCTGCGTCACAGAGTAGTATTACTCGAAGGCGAGGGACGTTGCGATGTATCCAACATCGTGCTGTAGGGCGACGTGACGGGGGAGAGTCTGAAGACAGGTCGAGATGAATGTCCTTGAGGCCGGGCTGAAGAGGTATACTGGTGACTCTCCCCCCATGTCCTCCTTGTGTTCCCAAATCGGCTGCAACTGAGGACAAACTGCAGCTGTTCCCAGCGCTAACCTCTCGATTCCTTACTGGCAAGAAAAAGAAGGTCTTGGGACATCAGACACAGAATGGAGACTCGAAATCTTGAATGAATCGGACCGAAGGGCCGGGACCCTCAGATTCTGAGTCTAGACAACAACTCAGGAGCGAGCCTGAATGTTGCCTTCCCCTCTTCCTTAGAAAGGGGGGAGTAGTAAGAGACCAAGAAGATTGCTTACACACTGGCCGTGGCCAGAGTGAGCAGAAGACCCAAGGCGGAATACAATCCGAGGCCTGTCGTAAAAGGGTCTTGAGAAGATCTCTTAAAGGACTAAAAGTCCGAGCCATGCTCCAAGTTGGAGGTCTTCCTCCGACTAGGGCAGGGACGATCGTAGCTTCGCATGAGCGAGGATAGATCCAGCGGGCAGGAAAAAGTTATTCCTTTAAGCCTGAAGGCCAGGGAAAGGCTGAGCGACAGGCTTTATTGCCGAGAGCGGAAAGGAGTTTCCTCCCGCCGAAAGGCAATAAGACCGTTATTGCTGGAGAAGAGGCCTCAAGGGAAGAGGTATATCTCCCACAGCACCAACCACCTTAGACTCTTCACTTTGCCTGGGAGACCCCTGTGGATGACTATCGCAGATGACGCGACCTCCGTACCGCGACTGTAGCGGGTTGTCTCTTCTAGAGGAGGAAGCGTAGTGTCTCCAGGCATGAAGCCGAAGCGACGCCCCGGTTCGGGAGAGATGTCGCAGTGTGGTTGCTTGAGTAGTCTGCGCCGTGGGAGAAGCTCTCCCGGGAGTTCCGTCAGGGGAAGCAGAGGGTCCAGAAACCGTTCTGCGCATAGTCCCAGTGGAGCTCTCCCATTGAAAGGTTGACAGACAACCTGGTCTTGTTGAGGCCCATTGTCCGCAGACAAAAAGGAGGGAAGACGCAGGCGTCAAAGTTGTCTCACCATCACCGGAATGCATCTTGCCAGAGTCTCGGGGTCTGAGACTGGGGGGAAGACTAGCGGAAGCTTGAGGTTCCAAGCTGTCGCGATCAGGTCCCCCAGACCAGCACTTGCTGGTTACCCAAGGTCAAAGACCCCTAGGCACACTCTCTCTATGAGGCTCTGCTCGGATAGTCTGAGAGAAACATTCCCCTGCCTGGAATGAGAGAGCCGATGGTGGTATTGAGAGAATCTCAATCATCCCGGTATCTCTACTGCAAGATGTGAAGGTGTGAAAATGCGTCCCCTGCTGGTTAGAATGAAGTCGACGCGCAACGGGGCGACTCGGCAGGAGCTGTAGGATCTGAAGAGGGGCCAGACTAAGACCCCTAAGCCTGCCTGAATGATGGAGAGGTATCCGTCAGGTCTTGACCATAGGCCTGGACCGGAACATGCCCCCCCCCCTTTCCTTTGACGAGTCCGAGAACCGCATCAAGAATGTGGGGAAAGGACGAGAATATCCACTACCATCAAGAGGCTCCATAGGTCAACACCCATTGCAGGTCTAATAGTTCCGCTGGTCCCATAGGGCCAGGGAGTCCGGTTAAACATTGCCTGAAGCCACCGGAACTTGGATCGCCCCACATGGAACTTATCCTGAGGCGACCGTTCAGACTATAGACGGGTCAATGAGGAAAGAAGAACTAGGAAACGTTCCAAGGTAGGGCTGAAAGCTCTGCTTGACTGAGAACAGGTACTGCGACTCTCCTCAGTCTTGCCACAGTCAACCGAAAGGAAGGCTCGGAGGATGTGGTAACAGAATCTGGCGTCCCCAGGTGGTCACCCATCCAAGTACCGACGTTGCTTAACCTCGCTGGACGGACGAGAAGCGGGGTTTCTAATGTGGTAAGGCGGTTGACTCAATATCATGGCCAGATACTCCAGATGTTGAGGCAGAGGAAGAGAAGGCTCCAAGCAAAATACCATGAGCCCACACTCATGGTAAGCATCCGGAAGCTTGTCCCGGAGCTGACGAATGTCGAAACCCAAGCCTACCGGAGTTGACCAGACCTCCAAACAGCAGAGGAGGCGGAAGCCTGCACCTGAGTGGCCAAGAGGAAGGCAGGGAGAGTTCTCTGGGGAAACAAACCTGCTATGCCACGGCGGGATAGCCACACTGCATCATAAGCAGGAATACTTGCAGTCTAGGCTGAATTCGACGAGCACCCTGGAAGATGGATGGAATGGAAACTGAAAGTACCCGTCCTTCCGATCCAGGGTTTAAGGAGTCCTGTCGCCTCGTTACCAGTCTGATCGATTCTGCTGGTCTACGCTGGCCGAAGTTTGTTCGACAAACTTGATCGGGGCCGAGAGGTCGACTATGGACATCCCCTTTCAGATCCTTCCTTACAAGAAAGGATCGACTGAGGGGGCCGGGGGTGAAGCCGTCGATGATCCTAAGGAAGACCTTCGCCTAAGGTATGGATCATTCTGCCCAACCGGGCAACTCTGCTGACGCTATGGCATAGAGGTTCAGAGACACTGAATTCGCTGACAGAGACGGCAGGCGCGATATCCTTGGCTACTCACAGAGATTGTGCGGGAATGGGCATCGGGAAGCTGTCATTCGGATGAGTAACCTTAAGCATCCTCCCAGCAAAAAACCTGCAATCCTACAGTTCGTGAACTCCTTTTAGGACTATTCCCCCCCGGGGGAGTCTCCCGTGCCATCTGTTCCTGACAGGAGGAAACTGCAATCGGACACCTTGTCCCAGTTGTCGTAGCCGATAACTTAGGCCGACGTGGTTGAAAGAAAAGGGCGCTGGAGCCCTGCAGAGTCTGGAAGAAAGCGCCTTGGAGGAGTGAAACCGGAAGTCGATTTACTCCGCACAGCAGCTGTCTAAGTCTCTGTCCTTGGGCACAAACAAACTCTTCTCAAGGATGGAAGGGTGTCTGAGGTTGTCGACCTCCACAGATGAGACACCCGAAGGAAGCCCTCAGTCAGCGCGTCCAGATGGTACAACATCGAGCTTGTCCGCAAATTAGATACTTAACGACGAAAGGCCAAGGTGCCTGAGCTCGAGAGGAGAAAGTACCCTTGATCTTCCTGTAGCTTCCTTGAACCAAACCTCGGGCCGTAACCGAGGAGGGAAAGAACCTGGTAAGCTCCCAGAGGAAGAGGTAAGCAGTCACCCCTTGTCCGATGGAGAAAACTCGAACGGAAAGCCCCCCCCGCCAAAAATCCTTCCAGGGAATGACGGGGAAGGGCTAACCCAGGTTCAGGAATAGAGGAGTGTTGCTCAGATCTCCCTTAAGTTTCTCCTATTCTTGCAAGTGCCATGCTCTGTGTTTACGGGGTGAGACAGTGTTCTGGAAATACGCTCCAGAAGAACTCGCCAGGCTGGTCATGCAGCGAAAACCCCATTGGGAATCGTGGTCGCAATTGCCCTGGAGCTCACGCGACGGGAATTCCTGGTGGTCGGCGAGCGATAACCCATAGACGAGCAATGGATACTGCAAGAAATAAGCCGACATTTGTGCGAAGAAACACTGTAGGTTCGCGCGACGGAACACCATCCATCTGCGCGATGGAAAAAACCGTTGGCTCGCGCGTGGGCGAACATTGGAGAGCATGAGCGTAGACGTGCAGGCACGTGGGCGTGCAGGCACGTGGGCGTGTGGGCGTGCAGGCGAGTGGTCGCGCGGTTGCACGGGTGAGCGGTCGCGCGGTTGCACGGGCGAGCGGTCGCGCGGTTGCACGGGCGAGCGGTCGCGCGGTTGCACGGGCGAGCGGTCGCGCGGTTGCACGGGCGAGCGGTCGCGCGGGCGCGCACGCGAGCGGTCGTGAGGGTGGGCAGGTGGATGAGAGCGAGTCCGAGGCGGCGAACGCAAGCGTTAGCGCGATGGCGAGGAAACGCGCTGTCGCGTGGGCGAGGAGGACCGCTGGCGATATGGATCAACAAGCGATCGGTGGTGAGCTGGTGAGCGCTAACGCGCAGGTTGGCGATGGCGCGTTGTGTTATGCCGACGCGATGGTCGAGCAGTATGCGCAGGTGAGCGATCGTGCGTTGGCGAGCAGTATGCGAAGGTGAGCGATCGCGAGCAGTGATCAGCATGCGCAGGGTCGCGCAATGGTGATCAGTATGCGCAGGGTCGCGTGATGGTGATCAGCATGCCAGGGTCGCGCGATGGCGATCAGCATGCGCAGGTTGGCGGTCGCGCGATGGCAAACAGCATCTGCAGGTGGGCGATCGCGTGATGGCGAACAGCATACGCAGTTGAGGGTCGCGCGATGGTGATCAGCATCCGCAGGGTTGAGCGATGGTGATCAGCATCCGCAGGTGTGCTGTCGCGCGATGGCAATCAGCATCCGCAGTTGAGGGTCGTGCGATGGCGATCAGCATCCGCAGTTGAGGGTCGCGCGATGGCGATCAGCATCCGCAGGTGAGGGTCGCGCGATGGCGATCAGCATCCGCCGTTGACATCCGCAGTTGAGGGTCGCGCGATGGCGATCAGCATCTGCAGTTGAGGGTTGCGCGATGGCGATCAGCATCCGCAGTTGAGGGTCGCGCGATGGCGATCAGCATCCGCAGTTGAGGGTCGCGCGATGGCGATCAGCATCCGCAGTTGAGGGTCGCGCGATGGCGATCAGCATCCGCAGTTGAGGGTTGTGCGATGGCGATCAGCATGCGCAGGTGTGCTAGTAGCTGGCGAACCATGTTCCTTCAGAAGTGTTGGAGAACGTGGGCGATCTGGAGATCGCTGGCGAGCTGATGATCGCTGGCGAGCTGATGATCGCTGGCGGGCTGATGATCGCTGACGAGCTGATGATCGCTGGCAAGCTGATGATCGCTGACGAGCTGATGATCGCTGACGAGCAGAAGGCTACGCGTGGAAGCCTGCGCAAAGAAGAAGAGTCCTTGACCCTGACCTGAACCGAAGTTCTAGATCGCGAGGGCGAACGTGGGCGCACAGGGCGCGTAACAGGAACCAACAGGAACCGCAGGGAAGATCATCTTGAAAGCGCTGACGAACAGGAGAGCGCTAATGAGCAGAAGGGCGCGCAGGGAAACCCTGACACGCAAGGGAAGAACCCCCGTGGGGGCAACCCTTTGCCCCGAAGGGATCGTTGTCCGCCGGGAGACTGATGTCCGTCGGAAGACCGCTGTCCGTCGGGCAGACCGTTGTCCGTCGGGAAGACCGTTGCCAGTCGGAAGACGAGATCAGACTGCTGTCCATCTGCACCAAGGCGGAAGATCGAGAAAAAGGAGTTGTAGGCTGCAAACGGAGATCCAAAAAGGCACCTCAAGCACCCTTATAGGGAGATGAGAGGCCCTTACGACGAGGCGGACGGTGGGCCTTACGGCGAGGGAGGCCAACAGCAACAGCAACAGAAGAAACCTCCGAAGAGGAGTCTCTATGAGTGTACTCTCTCGCGAACGAAAGAGAAACACTTCGTGGAAGAGACTGGTCAGCCAGTGACCTAAAAGGAGCAATCCTCCGAAGAGGAGCTCCTGCAGTTGCCCAGCCCCTTGAGCGAAACTGCAGGTGCGACCGCTCAGCACCAAGAGCATAGTCGCACGAAAAAAAGGCAAGAGAAGAACCCCCCAAAAGGGGAAAAACTCAAGCCTGGACAGGAAAAACTTCCCTCGGAAGGAAAGTTATCCGCCCAAGGAGGCAAGCCTCCTGACTGTTCTAAAATGAACTGGAGAGCTGTCCGTCGACACGGGAGTACTACCAGTAGAAGGAGACACGCCCCTGACGAAAATACAAGGGGGGAGGCAGCAACAGCCGAATCCCCAGGACTCAACCAGACAGCTCACACCGTTGCTATATTACAGAAACGAACTAGATCGGTAACTGTAAAAAAATAAAACAAATAATATTAGTACACATTCATTCCCCCGGGAAGGCTCCGAAGAGGAATCCCGAGGGAAAGGAACAAGAATTACACAACAGGCACGTGCCCTCACAACCACTTACACTCGCGGAAGGAGAGCTGTAACCAAAACATAATTATAACAATTATAATATGTAACTATGTAATTATGTAATTTAAAAAATGAATGAACACTAAAGAAAGAACGAAAACCCCGAAAGGAATCGTTCTACAAGCTGAAAAACAAAAAACAACTACAATTAGATTCATAACTAATTGATACAAACGTACGGCATAGCAACCCCCCACACGGAAAGGAAGCTAGGCTACAAGGGCGTAGTAACACATAGTATAAGGGTGAACGACCTCAAGAGAGAGAGAGAGAGAAAGACATAAGTCAAACTCGATCGCCACCCATAAAATACGCCGTGGTGGCCTAACTGCCGAGGCCTCCACGTAGATATCGTACACTACACACACACATCTGAAAAGGAAACTTACTTATTTCTATACTCAAATATATATACAAACATGAAAACATGTTTACATATATATTGAGTAAATGAAAAGTAAGCGATTAATTAAAGACAAAACAGACAATGGCTGCCAAGCAAGGACCAAGACAGAGACGTCTGTCACAGTCCGAGCCAAAAGTGAAAGTGAGTATTCACCTGTGTGTGAGGGGGAGGAGGGGTAGCTAGCTACCACTCCCCTACCCCCCCCCCCCGCTAACTAGCGCGGGGGTAATATACCCTCGTTAAATTCTAATGGCTCGCCATTTCAGCTACGCTAAAAGTAATACCCTTTGTAAATAGCGTGGTTTGTATTTCGGTTCCGGAACAAATAAAATTTATCTTGATGTTTAGTATAAATGGAAAGCTAATCGAAGAGGCCTAATAAAGGCGGGTGAGATATAAAATATATAGAGGAAAATCTATAATTAACAACAACAATTTATAACGTGATAAGATAATTGCTAAAAGCCTAAAACACACTTCCGTACACTAAGGGAAGGGTCGGCCATCTTTACTCTATGGAAAAAACCAGAGATAAAAGAGCAAGGGCAAAACACTTTTACTCTCCTTTCAAAAGCATTTCTTTTGAGGATAGTATTGAATAATCCAACACGGCGAAAGCAATAAAACCAAAACCAAGTACTACACCAATTCGGTAGAAAACTCGAGGTCATAATAGCGAGTGGAATCGACTTGTCGATGAAACCGACAGAGAAGAACTGGAGCTGTTTACATGTATATGCGGTATCTGGCCGATAGTCGGCGCTGGTGG
This sequence comes from Palaemon carinicauda, assembly GCF_036898095.1. Taxonomy (NCBI): domain Eukaryota; kingdom Metazoa; phylum Arthropoda; class Malacostraca; order Decapoda; family Palaemonidae; genus Palaemon; species Palaemon carinicauda. The sequence goes on along the minus strand of NC_090727.1, from coordinate 18,928,415 downwards.
GCACACCCGCTACCTTCATGGCGATCGCTCGCGAGTTTTTGAATTCTGTCGAGCCGTCGGAGACGTCAGCTATTATATATTCACCGGCTAAGTTTAATATTTAAAAACTATTGTTCCTTCATTTATACAAACTCATCTAGACTAAGGTAATTTGTTCCAACACGTTGTACTTACCTTATCTTCTACCTTGCTCTGGGACCGGCGGGTACTTCCTGATGCTGGGTGAGTTTCTTTATCAAGTAACTTCGAGACTTTCCATAAGTCCCATAGGACTCATCCCTGCCGGGGGGGCAGGAAGGGGTAACATAGCACATGTTTATCTGAGGTGACATAGACCAGTAATGTCACAAGGTCTCTGTGGTCATTAGACCAAAGGAATATTGTCTAGAAGTCGAAGGCACTACTAAAATGGAAAAATCCACGATACATTAATTCTCTGGTACACTTCCCTCAGGACGACATGGCCTAAACCCCAAAAACGGATTTTGAGCGAAGGCGAAAAATCTATTTTTGGGTGAGATAGCCATGTTGTCCTGATGGACCCACCCTTTTCTCTATTTTAGGCCTTGGCAGGCCCCCTCCCAATCTTACTGTATCATGGGGGCTGGCCTTGACGCCATAAGGAATGGAGAAGCCGCGCGGTTATGACGTCAGCCAAGATGGCGTCGTTTATGACGTCATCCGAGTACCATAACAGTAACGGAGGAGGAAAACTTTGTAACGGCTCCTCCCATAACTTGCCACCAACTTCCCCCTCGAAGCGTAAACGCTATGTGGCGTGTCGAGCATATGTCCCCTGTTATTATACGATATCCTAAAGGGAAACCTTATGGGTACTCGCACCAGAAGTTAGAATTCTGTGAAACCTTTAGTTTAATTATCTGGGAATATCTACTATAGTCATATAAACCCTTAAGAAGCTACTGAAGGAACCTTCAATCAGGACGACATGGCTATCTCACCCAAAAATAGATTTTTTGCTTCGCTCAAAATCCGTTTAGTATTCTCAAAAGCAAAATATTAAATAACGATACAAGTATTGTGAAATAAAAACGATCGTTTGATATCTGACATCTCCCTTAGAAATAATACAAGCGTAAAATGACTGTACGCTCGAGAAAAACTCTAAATCGAAAATTGACTAAGGGAAATACTGTATACTAATAGGACAAATATATACTTGAAAATAATATATTTCCCTACATTATAAACATACTTATGCTTAGTAAGCTAATATTTAAAAATTTCTTAAAAGAAAAGAAAATAAATCACATAATGCAAGTCATGCTACAGTATGTAGATTACGTCACAAGATTGTGACGTCATCACGATGGTGGACTGAATTCCTTCAAGGTAATTACATTCCGCTTGCTAAGAGTTATGTTACAAAATAGTGACATCACAATGTTTAATGTAGAAAATTTCTACCTTCTATTATAGCTTTAAGAATTGTTCGATAATAAAGTATGGGGAAAAAATCTTTGATCCCTCAAAGTACGAACAAGGAATGAAAACAAATACATACATGCTGCCTTCTAGTTACAGTGTGGTAAGTAAGAGCAGCCCAAAAGCCGTTCTAGCCAAACACCCAAAGTTTAACAACAGAACAGCCATTACTGGGTTTGAAAACTTGTTTATCCTTGAAAATCAAGTTCAATTAAACTGTCCAAGTTGGACCAGCAAAAAACTATCCAATATAATATCTTCGATAGTTGAAAGACAGCTAAAGCTATTAATAATAATCAGACAAAAGGTACTTCACCAAATTGTAGAATAAAGTCAAATATCCACGAAACGAATTCCTGAGGTGTTGATTCGATCAACGATAGAGAATTCCTGAAGATGGTTGGAAATGGTTCTGTTAGCCTACGTGTGATAAGCTATCGGATAATAAATCGAGTAATACTGGGGTCAAACGTAATATGTATACGAGGGTATTACATAAAAGGAATAGTATAGTTGTATTGGATCAAGTCATATACTTGAATAAAGTGGGTGAAGTCGAATATTTAAATTTGGCGGGTAGAGAAGAAATCCAATTGGTGGAGGTAGAGTCTATGCGAAGGGGGGAGGAGATTATGTGCTTCGAAACCTGCTATGTACAAACGAACGAACGAGAATGTCTACAACCTAACCATAGAAAGACAAAAAATAAATGAAAAACACTGCTAATGTTAGCATGTTACACTAACATTGATAATGTTAGATTGTGCAGCTCAATATTACCGTATTTTTTCATCGGTTATCCAAGAAGGTAATGTATAGAGAAGAAAATGCTTGTTTTACCATTAAATACCATTTCCCCAGTATGTTTCCCCACCCAAAACCACAAGTTCCCACTGGGGGTCCCCCATTATTGTTGGATATAGATATATACAGTATATATGTCTGAAAATATTCATTTGCTCTGGGAACGAGTGTCATTTTCAAAAACTATTCATTTGCGACGAGAACGAGTGTCATTTTCGAAGATAGCGGAATTTCTTCTATAGAACAAAGTTTTTTCCCTAGGTTACATTGCCCTGTAATACAGTACAATAATACCGTTTATATAACTTATTGCTAAATATAGTTAACTAACATGTGCTCTCAATAAAAACATGACAAATTTGCAGATAATTTGTATTTATCCTAACTATACAAATCTTAGCTATTTATTAGGGGTTATACTTTCGGCGGAGCTGAAATGATGAGCTGGTTAGCGGGGGAGGGGGGGGTAGCTTGCTACCACTCCCGTTCACACACCTGAGATTTAGTCACTTTGCTTGGAGGTAGGACTTCAAGGGGGAAAGGGATGGCGGGCAAGTTTGTATAAATAGCTAAGGTTTGTATAGTTAGGAAAAATACAAATTATCTACGAATTTGTCATTTGTTCCATAACTGGAATACAAACCACGCTATTTTATTAGGGGTGACTCACCCATTAGGAAGGGTGGACGTCCCTGCCAATCTGGCTTTTGGCTTTGCCCGGGGACTCCTTATCTGAGTATGTTAGTACTCAAAAATAAGGAGTCTTTGCCCTCGCCAAACCTTGCTACGCAAGGTCCGCGACCTACGCAAGCTGTGTGTTGAGACGTGCAGAAGTGTGACTGTCAAGGTAAAGTTATTTCAAGTCTATATAGGAAAAACCTGACGTAACCAAGACTTCCCAATACCACCTCGCCAGGGTATGGGGACGCAACAGTATTAGCTTAATACTAGGTACACAAGGGAGCATGGTTTACCTGCAGTGGTTTGAGGTCAACTTATGCAGAGAACCCAGGATGCTGCTTTCCCCACGAGCGGGTAGGATGAAGAAAAGAATAAGAGCCAGTCAAATCTTTTCATTCACGCAGACTAAAACCGGGTAACAGTGCCCTCAACCTTCTGCTAATTGTCCAATAAGGAGCTTGAGGTATACAACCAGCTGTTGTGCAGCCACCACCGGACCGATAGAGATCGTATCGAGTTCCTGTGGGTCACGCCTTGCAGGAGAAAGGTTGTGAAAGTCACCTGGAGCATTCACATCCTTTCTTGTAAAACCTGCATCACAGAGTAATCTGCTAAGAAGGACCAGGGGCATATTTATGCCCATGACACTGTGAGTCGTCATGTCGAGATGATGTTTCGGTGATCCTCCTCTAGTCTCTCCCAGTGCTGACAAGAGGAGGGAACCAGGCAGGCTGTTACCGTTTTCTTTAGATAAAGTCTCATACCTTACCCTGGGTACAGTAACGGATGATCTGGATCCTCCGTTACCTAGTTGAGACTTATGTAGGATTGTCACCTCTGGAGACTGTCTGGCGACATACTCAGGGACGAAACTGAACATTGTGTTCGCCCTTCTCAATAATGGGCGATGTTGAAAGAGAGACCATGAAGATCCTTGACTCGTATGGTTGCTGTCCGAGTGTGTAGGAACATTGTGTTATTAAATCAGGAGAAAATTTGTTGCCTGGTGAAGTGGAACATATGGAGGTCCCTTTAGGGATCGGAGATTTGAACCATGTTCTGAGAGGAAGGTCTCAATTCCGACTGGGGAAAGGCAAGTTGTAAGTCTGTATGAGTTAGGAAAAGTCTATCGATGAGAGGGTGTCCCTTTCTTTCAGTTTGAAGGTGAAGGATCAAGATTGAGTGATCAACTTTACCTGTCGGAACTGAATAGGGGGTCTTTTCCTCTTGTATATACTCAAGGATTCCGCTATTGCTGGAATCGAGGTATTGAGTGGAGAGGCACTTTCACATGACACCAACCACACAAGATGCGATACTGCCTGGTAGACTGATGCTGAGGAATTCCTCAGATATCTAGACAACCTTTTCGCGAAGAGATATTGGGTAGTCTTCAGGCGTACAATCATAGCAAAGCTATAGCTTGTGGTAGGTGTCAAAGCGGGTTGTTTGTTATGTGGAGAGGGATCTCTTGGAGACTCTTATCAGGAGCTGCAAAAGGTTTGGAGACCGTTCTGCATAACGCCATAGCGGAGCTAGGAGAGTCCTTGAGAGGTTGACCGATGTTCTAGCCTTGTTGAATGCCCTTCTCCAGATAAAACAGGGACGAGACGTAAACGTCATTGTTGTACCCACCATTGTTGCCAGAGAGCCTTGGGGTCTAGGGCTTGTGAGTAACGGTAGCCTGAGATTCAGGAGCCTTGCGAATAGACCCCCTAGTTGGAGGACCTCGTAAAGTCGGGACTGTTGGCTACATGGTGATCCAAAGTCCATTCGGTATACTTTATCTGAGATGCTGTGCACAGATCGTCGGCGAGCACGTTCTTCCAGTCTGGAATGAAGCGGGCTGATAGTGGTACCGAACGAACTTTGGCCCATCTTAGTGTTTATACTATTAGATGGGAAGAGGCTACAAGCAAGTTCCTTCTTGCTTGTTGATGTGAGTCTCTATGTGGTGTGTGGTGTGTCGTCAATCACATCACTGAGTGGTCTGTTAGGAACCGATGAGGCTGCTGAAGGACCGGAAAGTTGGCCTTCATCTCTTAAGAGATTTAAGTGAAGGTACCTTCGGGCTCTGTCCAGAGGGCTGAGGTCGTGTGGTGCAGCACTATGGTCTCTCCTTTCTTCTTTTTTATGACTCAAGTCTCTTGGAATGGAAGTCATTCTCGTTTCGAGAAGGATTTGTGGAGATTGGTGTCAAGAATCATTCCCAGATACACCAGTCTCCTGGGAGGGAAGTAGGGAAGACCTCCGTAGGTTTACCCTTATCACTGGATCTTGGTAAAAAAGACTTCAGAAGTTCCAGTGTTAATGCAAGGTTGCCACTGAGTCTGCTAAGGTCAGTCAGTCAGTCGTCCCGAGAGAGAGGAGACAGAAGCCGATCCTGTGAGACCAGGATGGGTGTAGTGGAAAGACCGAAGCACAGTGCCTTGAACTGGTGTTTATTGTTTGTCTAGACTGAATCTTCCTACCTTCCTAGATGGATGGTTTGGACCTGGGAGTAAGTGTCCTTTACGTCCAGTGTGCAAATGAAGACCTGAGGTCTTAGCCCTTGTTCGAACTCCAACATGGTGTGGACATCAACCCAAGAGGACAGCTCCTTGCTGATCCTTTTGCATGGAAGATTGTCGACGCTGGAGTCTTGACTCGTGTCGTAAAGGATCAGGCGCAATACCCAGTGTAAGAATTCTTCTCTGAGAGATAATTTCTTTAACTAACAGAAGGAAGGCAACGCTTAGCCTTACCATGCGCCCTGATGGGATTGATGCTATTCCTTAGAATAGAATCAATCTGGCGAATGTTAATGAATGGTTAACCGTTGGGTATCGTGGTTACTGTGCAGTTGGAGAGTGCTCGCAAGTAGTTCCCTGTCGGCAACCCGTTGATGAGAGTTGTCGAACGTTTGCCGATCACTCTAGTGTGATGGCGAACGGCCAGTAGCGAGAAGTATGTTGTATACCTTCTGATCTAGGAACTACAGGAAGCGGTTGCCGATTGCCGATGACCGATGAATCGGTGGTCTGTGAGCCGATGGTGAGTTCGAGATAAGCAAGCTGATTATGGTCCCCCCTGGTTGGTCAGAGATGAGCAAGCTGAAGATGGGCTGGTCAGAGATCAGCGAGCTGAGTTCAATGATCGAAGAAAGATGAGCTGCCCATCGGTGATCTAGTGATCAGCAAGCTGATAACTGGTTATTGACTAGCAATCGCTGATTGGAAACGCTAGCAATTGGAGATCGTTAGTCATTGGAGGGACTAGAGGTCAAAGATCAGCATTGAGCTAACAATTGGCGATCTGGTGATCGGCGACCTAGCGATCAGTAAACTGTGAACTAGCCATCAGCAAACAATGATCTAGAGATCAGTCTGTTGATGCTTTCCTGTTTGCTGACGGTGGTCTGTCTAGGAAAAAGAAAATTTAGAAGAGACTGGGACCAAGGATTCCCCGTTTCGATTCCCCTTGTAGGATGGAATCTTCGGGATCTTGAATCCTTCTGTGAAGCCTTATTCCTCTTTTCCCGGTGGCAATGTTTATGTGCTTGCGGGGAGGAATGGGGCAATGGTGACTTGTTCAAAAAGTTTTATTCCTTTTTACTGACAATTGCGAGAGTGTGTAGGAGTGTGTGGAGCGATGGCACACAGGATGATGCTGGTGTTTAATATCTGCCTGGAGAGCAGGCAAGCGCTGGTTCTTAGGCAAGAGCTAGTGCATTGGATCTGCGAGCCTTGACCCTTTGGCAAGAGCTGGCGCACTGGATCCGGGACCGTAACTGTGCAGGAGGGCGCAGTTAAGTGAGGAAGAGCGCTGGCGCGCAGTAAGGCACTGTGTAGTTTTGTGCTTTCTCCCTAGAATGCGCCAAAGCGTGTGACTGGCTGCGCAAGGGTGGGTGCATTGGCGCGTGCGTCGAGTACTACGTGGAGACTGTTTGCACGCGGTGGGGAAGACCATCGGTGCGCGCGGAAGGCTGCATGCGCGCACTCAAGATTATGGAAGCGCGCACTCAAGATTATGGAAGCGCGCACTCAAGATTATGGAAGCGCACACACGCGTAAGGTCGTTGGCACGCGTGCGCGGTAGACTGTTGGTGAGCTCACGTGCCCGCAAGACTGTTGGCGCGCGTGCAGGACACCATCGGCACGCACGGGCGCAATACTGTTGATGCGCGCTAGAGATCCTAGGCGCCCGTTAGCGGAAGAAAGTCGGCCCATGCGCGCGGAACTGTTGCCACACGCGTGTGCAAGACTATTGGCACGCGAGCAAGAGCATTGGCACTTGCGCACTTGGAAAATCATCAGCACGCACGCGGGAGACTACCGGCGCCCGCGTGCGGAAGATCGTTGGCGCGCGCGTGGGAGACCATCGGTGCCCGCGCGCGGAAGATCAACAGCGTGCGCGAGCAGAAGACTGTTGGCGTGTGGTGCGAGCAAGAGCATTGGCACTCGCACGTGCGGGAGGCCATAGGCACCCGCGTGCGGAAGATTGTCGGTGCGCACGCCCGGGAGGCCATAGGCACCCGCGTGCGGAAGATCGTCGGTGCGCACGCGCAACACTATTGGCACGCGTGTGGAAAATCATCGGGGCGCGTGCGGGAGACCATCGCCGCCCGCGCGCGGAAGATCGTTGGCGCGCGCGCGCGCGTGCGCGTGCAAGACTATTGGCGCGCGGGTGCGTGCAAGACTATTGGCGCACGTGCGTGTGAAGACTATTGGAGCGCGCGCGCAGAAGACTATTGTCGCGCATGCGGAAAATCATCGGGGTGCGTGCAAGACTATTGGCGCGGGGGCGCGTGCAAGACTACAGTGAACCCTCGCTACTTCGCGGTTCGACAATCGCGGATTCACCACTTCGCGGGGTTTTCCCATAACCCATATATATATACATATCGCGGATTTTCCGGAAATTCGAAAATACCGCGAAATCTGAAGATAACCAAATACGATATTTTGTTACCTGTAATTCCATTAATACTGTAATTATAGTAATATCTGCTCTTACTGATTGTTCATTGCATTACATATGATATATAATTCAGCACAGAAAGAAATAAAACACGAAAAGAGAATGTGATCATACGATAATTCAGTACGTAGTAAAATTAAATCGAACATGAAACGCAAATCAGATGCAGTCATACCATATTAGAATGGTGTGTACTGTAATGGATGTGCTTCTTTTCCATGAATCTTTTGTATGTATACGTACGTAGTACAGTACTGCATCCAATAATATTCTTTGTTGCAAAAATCACATTTCGAATAAGTACTGTAAGCGTACGAGAGAGAGAGAGAGAGAGAGAGAGAGAGAGAGAGAGAGAGAGAGAGAGAGAGAGGCGTAAAATAGCGTACGTACGTAAATTTTTATTATTATTGTTATTATTATTATTATTGTTGTTGTTGTTAATAAAATTATTATTGTTATTATTATTAATCATTATTATTATTATTATTACTGTACAGTATTATTATCATTATTTATTATTATTACGGTATTGTACTTAATCTACGTACGTTCAGTGTGCGCGGGACATCTTCTATGAGTAACCAACGCACCATAGTACTGTATAAGACGGGTTGTGATTGGTTCAAGCGCTGATAGATGACGAATCAAAACTCAAGTTTTGTTATCTAGCCTGTGATTGGTGTTTGGCCCGCATCTCCAACCCGCAGCATCAGAGTTCTCGCGGGACTGCATCGTTCACTTTCTCTTTCCGCGTATTGCTGAGTAGACGTTCTTAAGTTTGTGAAGTTGAATCTGTGCTGTGTGCGACTGTTTTAAGTTGAACTTTTTGTTGAACTTTCTGTTACAATGGCTCCCAAGCGTTCTGCTTCTAGTAAGGCTGGTAGTGAGCCTAAACGCCACCGAAGAATGATGACGATAGCTGAGAAGGTTACGCTTCTCGACATGTTAAAAGATGGTAGAAGTTACGCGGCCGCCGGCCGCCATTTTGGCATCAACGAATCCACCGTTCGCTACATCAGGAAGGACGAGGCGAACATTAGAAAGACTGCTGCAATCACCTTTAGCAGATCAGCGAAGCGAGTCGTTACAACGCGTAATAAAACGATCGTACGCATGGAAGGTGCTTTAGCTGTGTGGATTGCCGACTGTCGGAAGAAGAACATAGCGTTGGATACGAACACCATCCGAACAAAGGCTTTGAGCTTGTATGAGAATTTTGCGGCAAAGGAACCTCATGACGACGATGGCGACCATGCTGAAGAAGATGATGATGTAGATGATCCTCAACCAGGGACCTCCACTGATTCCCAGCGTCAGAAACAACGTTTTTCCGCCAGCAAAGGATGGTTCGCGAAGTTTCAGAAACGCTTCGCCCTGAAAAGCGTTTCCCTGCATGGGGAGTCTGCTTCCGCTGACACTGCCGCTGCTGAAACTTACGTGAACCAGACTTTCAAGAACATTATCGCTGAAGGTGGATACAAGCCGGAACAAGTCTTTAATATGGATGAAACCGGCTTGTTTTGGAAGAGAATGCCGTCGCGAACTTTCCTGTTCAAAGAGGAAGCCAAAGCCTCTGGCTTTAAGGCATTCAAGGATCGCGTTACCCTCGTGATGTGTGGCAATGCTGCTGGATTTTTGTTAAAGCCGGGGCTTATTTATAAGTCGAAAAATCCTCGCGCTTTGAAAAACAAAAATAAGAATCTCCTTCCCGTGTACTGGATGCATAATCAAAAGGCATGGATTACGAAGATGCTGACCTCCAACTGGTTCCACCAGTGTTTCATCCCGCAAGTCCATGAATATCTCTTAGAGAAGGGCTTGCCATTCAAGATCCTTCTCCTTATGGATAACGCTGGTGGACACGCAACTGACCTGTCGCGTGAGGGCGTTCAGGTTGAGTTCCTGCCACCCAACACCACGTCATTAATTCAACCAATGGACCAGGGGGTTATCAGGGCGTTCAAGGCCCTCTACACGAAGAATACCTTGGCGGACCTCGTTGCGTGTGTGGATGCTGCCCAAGATGACGAGGATGAAGACTTCAACTTGAAGGCGTACTGGCGGCAGTACACCATAGCCACGTGCCTGCAGAATATTCAAAAGGCACTTCAAGAGATGAAACCTGCAACTGTAAATGCGAGCTGGAAGAAGCTGTGGCCCGATATTGTTTACGACGACAAGGGATTTACTCCGTCGGAAATCCAACACTCTGCAATACGGAAATCTGTGCAGTTGGCTGCCATAATTGGGGGTGACGGGTTTGGCGACATGACGACTGAAGACGTCGACGAGTTGTTGGACTGCCATTCCCAGCCCCTAACTGACGCAGATCTCGAAGACCTGACGAAATCGGCAAGTGAGGAAGAGAGTGAGGGTACCCAGGAAGAGACCCAAGAAAATGTAGAAGAAACGGGCTTAACATTAGAACGGCTCGCCAAGTTCTGCAACCATATGAAGGAGGCGAAAGAAATGTTGCAAGAGTGGGACGAGGATATAGTTCGCGCGATGCAATTCTGCAACAAGGTCGATGACATCACGACTCCCTACAGGATGCTCTTGGATCGAAAAAAGAAGCAGCGGCAACAACTTCCGATCACAATGTTTTTTCAGCCTCGCAAAAAAGAGCCAGTTCCTCCTGCTAGTACGCCTTCGGAAGAAATTGAAGAAGTTGAAGAGGTGTCCCAGGAAAAGACACCTCCGTCTGAAGAGACGTAAAATACTATCATTGACTGCACAGTAGAACACATCATCAGCTTCATCATCATCATTTCTACTGTGCAGCAAATTCATCGCCATCGTCATTCAAGTTTTTCTGGAACTTCTTTCGTGGTGAGTACAGTAACAATCTTTATTTTTTACTTTAACCTGTTTTATAGTTTAGTACTGTACGTACTGTATGCATTAAGTTAAAGGGAAGGTTTTAAAAGTCTACATGTTGTAACCTATCATATTTTTTTTGTTTAAAATTTACATTTACGTACGTAAAACAATCTCTCTCTCTCTCTCTCTCTCTCTCTCTCTCTCTCTCTCTCTCTCTCTCTCTCTCTCTCTCTCAAATTGTTTTCCTGCTTTGCTACGTACAAGTACTGTATAATTTATATTTGTAAGGTAACATATTTTGTAAATGCTTTGTACTGTAAATACTGTATGTACTGTATCATTATTTATCACTATCATCATGCGTGTTAAATGCCTTGTTTGTTCTGAGCGTGGTTGTTTACTGAGCGTACACGCCGTCGTTTCAGGCGGCGTCATAAAGAAAAAGATTTCATTTGGAAGTCCTAAGAAAAATACGTAAACTAAAACATTGGTAATAAAAAAATCAACATACAGTACTGTATAATCAATATAATCGATGCAAAAACTAACCATACGTACATATATGTGTACACTAAATGAGTTTGTTTCTTCATTATGATCAGAGATGAACGTAAACAAAACATTGGTTGCCATTTTTTATCGTGCTTTTTAGGTGTTTAGGAAACACATGATATAAAATCGCCTTTAATATTTGTGCCTGTTTTAGTTTAGGGTGCTGTAGTACATGCATTAAGTGTTCTGTACATTACAGGGTGTAAAGGGTGGTTTGTTAACAGTACTACGTACAAGGGAAGGTTTTAAAAGTCCGAATATACATGTTAAATAAATAGGTAAATATGCTGTCACTACTTCGCGGATTTTCACCTATCGCGCCCGCGTCTGGAACCTATCTACCGCGATAAACGAGGGTTCACTGTATTGGCGCGCACGCGCGCGTGAATACTCTTGGAGCGCGCGCGGGAGACCATCGGCACCCACGCACGGAAGATCGTTGGCGTTCGCGCCCGTGATACTGTCGGAGAGCGCACGCGAAGGTAGCGCTAGTAGGTTGGCAGGTCAGTTGGTCGGATGACCGGTGGCAGGACGATCAGGAACTGGGATGTGCCCTTTAAAAAAGCCGAGCATCCACCGATGGGGACCATAAGCAGGTTGGCCTTAGAGTCCAGGACCGAAGTCCAAAGGACTTCGGTGCAGCGTAAGGTTGTTCTGGTAGATCAGCTGGCAGGACAATCAGGAACTGGGATGTGCCCTTTGGAAGGGCGAGCATCCACCGATGGGGACCGTAAAAAGGGTCCATGTTAAAGTCCAGGACCAAAGTCCAAAGGACTATGTTGCAGCACAAGGTTGCGCTGGTAGATCGGTAGGTCAGCTGGCAGGACAATCAGGAACTGAGAAGTGCCCTTTGGAAGGGCGAGCATCCACCGATGAGGTCCTGGTAGGTCTGCTGCGCTGGTAGGTCTGCTTGATCCTACGAAGAGGTGTCTCTTAGTGGCCTCTCCTGTGAACAAGAGAGGTGAATACTTCGTAGAAGAGACTTGAAGACACCCGTGATGACGCCCATGAGGGCCGGTGGATCAGCAAGCTGACCTTTAACAGTAGCAATCCTCCGAAGAGAAGTCTCTATGAGTGGCCTCTCTCGCGAACGAGAGAGGTGAACACTTCGTAGAAGAGACTAGAAGACGTCCATGATGATGCCCCTTGAGGACCGGTGGATCAGCAAGCTGACCTTTATAGGAGCTATCCTCCGAAGAGGAGTCTCTATGAGTGGCCTCTCTCGCGAACGAGAGAGGTGAACACTTCGTAGAAGAAACTTGCCAAGACCGTGCTCCGCCCCTGAAGGAAGAGAAACCCAGCAAGGGGGGAGAGAAGTCTGGGCGAAGGCAGCAACAGCGGTCGGAGACGATGAATTTATTAAGATGTAGGAAGTTCTCCCTTTGAAGGGAGAAACAACCTCACACCTGGGGAGGAAACTTCCCTCGGAAGGGAAGTTGTCCAACCCCTGGAGGCGAACCTCCTTTAGCGTTCTAAGATGATCTGAAGTGCTGGTCATGTTGTCACGGGAGGACTTCTAAGAGAAGGGATAACGCCCACAACGACGTCCTCTGAGGGACGGCAGTGACAGCAGATTCCCCACGCATGAACAGAACAGCTCTGCTTCGTTGGCACTCTTAGTCCAACGAAGAAAAACTGCATGGTTACCTGGGAAAAATAAAATTAAATAATTATTTAACTGAAAATCCCTAGGGAGGAACTCCAAAGAGGAACCCCGACAAAAAATTAATTATTTAACAAATTCCCCAGTATAAAATTAAGTATTGCGCCCTTCCATCCCCAGTCGACATCCACGGGAGAAGGGGGGAACGGAGTACAGTAACTGAAATAAAAACAGAATTACAATCATTTAAATCAGCTAAGAATATTCACTAATAGTGAGAACCACTGACCCTCCGAAGGGAAGTGTTCCCCACGGAGAAAGCTGAAAAGATCAAATATGACAAATTCGTAAATAATTTGTATTTTTCCTAACTATATAAACCTTAGCTATTTAATAGGGGTATTACTTTCGGCGTAGCTGAAATGACGAGCCATTAGAATTTTAACGAAGGTTTACTACCCCACCGCTAGTTAGCGGGGGGTAGGGGAGGGTAGCTTGCTACCCCCCACCCTTCACACACACACACACACCTGTGCTTGAGCTCACTTTGCATGGAGGTAGGACTTCAAGGGGGATAGGGCTGGTGGGCAAGTATGATTAAATAGCTAAGGTTTGTATAGTTAGGAAAAATAAAAAATATCTACAAATTTATCATTTGTTCCGTAAATGACATACAAACCAAGCTATTTAATAGGGGTGACTCACACATTAGGAAAGGTGGAAGTCCCAGCCAGTACTGGCTTTTTGGCTTTGCCTGGGGGCTCGTTATTTGAGTGTCAGCACTCAAAAATAAGGAGTCCCTGCACCTCGCTAGAACCTTGCTATGCAAGGACTGCGGCCTACACAAGCCGTGTGTGAAGGTATAATGCACTGTGACTCGTCCTAGGAAGTTGACCTGTAGTTCTTTAGATGGAAACTTTAGGCTAGGACTCTCCCAACACCACCTCGTCAGGGTATGGGGACGTGACAGTATTAGCTTAATACTAGGAACACAAGGAAACATGGTTTACCTGCGGTGGTTTGAGGTCAGCTATGCAGAGAACCCAGGATGCTGCTTTCCCCAAGAGAGGGGAAGATGAAGAAAAGAATAAGGGCCAGAAAACCTTTTCATTCATGCAGACTAAAACCGGGTAACAATGCCCTCAACCTTCTGCTACTTGTCCAATAAGGAGCTTGAGGTTTTAAACCAGCTATTGTGCAGCCACCACAGGGCCGATAGAGAACATATCGAGCCTCCTGTGGGTCACGTCTTGCAGGTAGTGGGCTGTGAAGGTCGTCTGACGCTTCCACACCCCAGCTTGGAGAACCTGCGTCACTGAGAAATTCTTTTTGAAGGCCAGAGATGTAGCTACGCCCCTGACATCATGAGCTCTAGGGCGACGTGACGGAGGAGGGTCTGGATTCAAGGACAGATGGATCACACTACGAATCCATGCCGAGATGGTATTCTTGGTGACCCTCCTCTTAGTACTTCCTGTGCTAACAAATAACGCTTGCACCTGAGGACGGACTGCAACCGTTCTTTTGAGATATAGCCTCAAACTCCTTACCGGGCATAGTAGGAGATGGTCTGGGTCATCTGTTACAGACTGGAGACTCGAAATCTGGAAGGAGTCGAACCAAGGGTCCGCTACTCCCGGATTCTGAGTCTTAGCACTAAACTCAGGGACGAATTTGAACGTTACCTCCCCCCATCCCCTTGAATGGGCGATGTCATACGAGAGACCATGAAGTTCACTAACTCGCTTGGCCAAAGCTAAAGCTAGTAGGAACACCGTCTTCCAAGTTAGGTGGCGATCTGATGCCTGGCGTAATGGTTCATAGGGAGGTCTCTTAAGAGACATGAGAACTCGAACCACGTTCCATGGAGGTCTCACTTCTGACTGAGGGCAGGTAAGTTCGTAACTTCGTATGAGTAGGGAAAGTTCCAGCGAAGAAGAAATGTCCACTCCTTTGAGCCTGAAGGCAAGACTTAAGGCTGAGCGATAGCCTTTCACTGCCGAGACTGAAAGGCGCCTTTCTTCCCGCAAATACACGAGGAACTCCGCTATTGTTGGAATAGTGGCATCGAGTGGAGAGATACCCCTTCCACGACACCAACCACAGAAGACTTTCCACTTTGCCTGGTAGACAGCTGCGGATGACTTTCGCAGATGTCCAGACATCCTTTTCGCAACCTGTTGCAAAAATCCTCTCTCAGCGAGGAGATGCTGGATAGTCTCCAGGCGTGAAGTCGTAGCGAAGCTACGGCTTTATGGATGATGTTGGCATGTGGTTGTCTGAGTAGATCGTGTAGCGGAGGGAGTTCTCTCGGAAGTTCCGTTAGGAGTTGCAGAAGGTCCGGAAACCATTCCACATGATGCCATCGCGGAGCTATGAGGGTCATTGAAAGATTGACCGATATTCTGGTCTTGTTGAGCACCCTCCTCATCAGACAGAACGGGGGAAAGGCGTAAACATCAATTTGTCCCACCGTTGTTGGAAGGCATCTTGCCAGAGCTCCTTGGGATCTGGGACTGGGGAGCAGTACAGCTGAAGCTTGAAGTTCAGAGCTGTTGCGAACAGATCCACAGTCGGGGAACCCCACAAAGTCGGGACTTTGTTGGCTACTAGATGATCCAAAGACCACTCGGTATTCACTATCTGAGACGCTCTGCTCAGATTGTTGGCGAGCACATTCCTCTTGCCTGGAATGAAACGTGCCGATAGTGGAATAGAGTGGACTTCAGTCCATCTTAGTATCTCTACTGCAAAATGGGATAGCTGCTTTGAAAAGGTACCTCCTTGTTTGTTGATGTAAGCCACTACTGTAGTGTTGTCGCTCATCACCACCACAGAGTGACCTGCCAGGTATTGTTGGAACTGTTGAAGTGACAAGAAAACGGCCTTCATTTCTAGAAAATTTACATGGAGGTACTTTTCTGATTCTGACCACAGGCCTGAGGTCGTGTGGTGCAGTACGTGGGCCACCACCCTTTCTTTGAGGCGTCCGAAAACAGCATCAAATCTAGGGGGAGGACAAGAAGATCCACTCCTCTTCGAAAGTTCTCGTCTGTCACCCACCACTGAAGGTCCGTCCGTTCCGCAGGTCTCATAGGGATTATGACGTCCGGGGAATCGTAACCTTGATTCCACCGGAACTGGAGGGATCTCTTCCTGAGGCGACCGTTGGGAACTAGACGAGCCAAAGATGAGAGGTGACCGAGGAGACGTAACCACGATTGGGCTGGAAGCTCTTCTCGTCTGAGAAAAGGGCTTGCGACCTTCCTCAGCCTTGCTATCCTGTCGTCTGATGGGAAGGCTTTGTGGAGATTGGTGTCTATAATCATGCCTAGGTATACCAGTCTTTGAGTGGGAAGCAGAGAGGACTTCTCGAGATTTACCATGATCCCCAGATCCTGGCAAAGTCCCAGAAGTTTGTCTCGGTGTTGAAGAAAGGATGACGCCGAGTCTGCTAGGATCAGCCAGTCGTCCAGATAACGGAGGAGACGGATGCCGATCCTGTGTGCCCACGAAGATATTAGGGTGAACACTCTGGTGAAAACTTGTGGTGCTGTGGAGAGACCGAAACACAGCACCTTGAACTGGTACTCCTTGTTGTCTAGGCTGAAACTTAAGTACTTCCTTGAAGACGGATGGTCTGGGATCTGGAAGTACGCGTCTTTCAGATCCAGTGTTCACATGAAGTCTTGCGGTCTCACTGCAAGTCTGACCGTGTCTGCAGTCTCCATGCTGAACGGAGTTTGTTTGACAAACTTGTTAAAGGCCTCCAGATGCCCTCTTTACAAGAAAGAGTCGACTGAAGAAGACTGGGGACCAGTCGAGGACCTCCTGGAGAGCGCCCTTCTTCAACAGGGTCTGGACTTCTGCCCGAAGGGCTTGCCCCCTTGCTGATCCCATGGCAAGAGAGCTCAATGACACTGGATTCATTGTCAGGGGAGGTAGAGATGTTGTGAACAGGACGCCATATCACTGACTGATTACGGAAATCGTCCAGGAATCGGCCCCGAGTTGCTGCCACCTGTCTGCGCAACTTTGTAGGCATCCCCCTACTGGTGGACATGCAGGGGGACTGCCAATCTAGTGTTTGCGGCCATGGCTACTCCCTCTAGGAGTTTTACCTCCCCTGGAAGACTTTTTGCCTTTCTTGTCCTCGACAGGAAAGGGCTTAGACACCACTGCCTTCGCTGCCGTTGTCGGTTTCGTGGTCTTGGAAGGAAGGGACTGCTGGGGCGCTGGAGGCTTATAGGGCTTGGATGTCAAAGCCCTATGTAGGAGGGAGTCTTGGTGGGACTTCCTCCACCTCTCAGCAGCATGTTCCACGTCTTTAGGCTCAAACAGGTTCGTTCCTTCCACGGAAGAATGCCTGAGCCTGTTTATCTCGGTGCTAGGGACCTTCTGATGGAACCTCTCAGTCACCGCATCCCGACGTTTCAGGATAGTGTTCGCCTGAGCCTGTTTATCTCGGTGCTAGGGACCTGACGGAACCTCTCAGCCACCGCATCCCGACGTTTCAGGATGGTGTTCGCCCACAAGTTCGAGATTTGGTGGGCCAGAAATTCGATCGTGCGAGTGCCTGAGAGGAGGAACGTCTCCATAGCTTTCCTAGTACGTTCTTTGGAGAAATCCTTCGAACGTATCAGGATACCTAAGGTCCCTAACCAGACATCCAGCCACGAAGTGGCTTGCATAGCACACTTCGCAACCTTCTCCTGGTTAAGGATCTCAGTCGCCGAGAATGAGACCTGCCAGTTGGAGAGTCTCTCAAGAAGGACTCCCCTGGTAAGCTCTTCCAAAGAATGGTGAATAGGAAGAGCTAAAAAAGGCTCCTCTAAGATCTCAAAGTACCTCCTCTGCTGTACGCGAGGAGGTGGGAGAAGCTTGTTGCCGGCACTGGATCGGTCGGAGGAGGCTAACTCAGAGAGCTGGACCGCGATCTTGTCCCTGGTACTCTTAACCCCCTGAGACCAGGGCAGAGCCGCACTGCCTTAGAAGGTTTTTGAGTTCCAAATACTCGGTCCAAGACCGTGTCTTTGCCCTCTAGAGGTGGAATCTCTGGGTCGGCAAACCCATTGAGAGTCCTCATAAGAGTCAGAACCTGCCAAAATGCATGTTCTGACTCCTGTAGCTCTCCTCCGGATGTCGGACTCGCAGCGAAGTCTCCTGTCCCCAAAGGCTATTCTTAGGGAGAATCGCGGACGTTCTCCGAGTGACTAGCTGGCTCCGTCCTAAGTCTCGTCGAGGATTTTGGCACTGTCTTCGAGTCCTTCGACTCCCTCCCAGGAGGGATGCAGAACTCCAACAACGACGGAGGCAAGTTCTTCTCCGCCCCTACCCGGGAAGACTTTTCAACGCGAGGTGGGGTTTCCCTCATTGGTGCGATGGGAGAACGTCTCACCTCACGTGACTCCCCTGAGGACGGGAAATCCTCGTCCGACAGGGAGGGAGAAAAAGTCTGGGGGGGGAGAGGACCTGCCTCGAGGGCTTACGAGGAGACAGCTTAGTTCTTGGAGAAGTCACCGCGTCCAAAACTCCTCTTTTTCTCTTCAGGCGGGTAGACGCAGCCAAGGATTCGTGGCCCCATTCAGAAAGAACAGGCTTGAAAGCCTGTGTAACCGCTCTGATTAGTGCCCCAAACCAAGGCTATTGGCTGACAGCTGTGCTGTCAGACACTCCCTCTGGAGGGACAGGGATCGACCGATCCCTGGGAGGAGTTTCCATAGGGGGGTTCGCCTGGAAAGAAAAAGAAGAAGAAATATTCCTGGACCTTTCTGGATACTTCCCTTCCGCCGCCGAGCGCGCTGTTCTGCGCTTGCGGGGAGGGGAATGTGGCGATGGTGACCTTGCCGTGAATTGTCCTGCAGCCTTTTGCGCGGGGGAGCGTGGTGGCGCTCGCGCGATGGGGAATACCCGGTGTCGCGCGCGGGAGACTGTTGGTGTGCGCGCGGGGGACTGCTGATGCGTGTGCGTGGGAGGGCGCGCAGGCGAGTAGAAGTGTGGGAGGGCGAGCAGGCGAGTAGAAGCGTGCGCGGGAGACACAGGAGAGTGCGCAGGAGGCTGATTGTGCGCTCGCGCGCGCGGGTGAATGTTCGCGCGCGCGGGTGAATGTTCGCGCGCACGTGGGGGCACAGGATCAGGATGTTGGACCCGTGGGCGTGCGGGCGAGAGATCGCGCCCCCCAGAATATGTCGTAGGGCGCGTGCGCACAGGGGAGACATCCCATGCACGCGGGCGCGCAGTCAGAACCTGTGTGCGTGGGCGCACATCTTGTGTGCGCGCGTCAGGAACGCGGTGCATAACTGCTGGAGGAGAAGGGCGTGGGCGCGCATATCCTCATGGGCGCGAGCAGGTAAACGCGCCTGATCGCGTGCTGGCGAGGGATGGCGCGCTGGAGACACCAGGCGGCGCGTCGGCGAGCACTGGTGTGTACGAGAAGCCCTTGACTTCCCTACAGCTCTCAGATCCGAAGATCGTGGGCGCGCTGGAGAGATGGATGAACGTGGGTGCTAGCGCCCAGGCGAGCGCTGGCGAGTAGGCGAGCGTTGACGCGCAGGTGGTTGTTGGCGCGCAGGAGGTTGATGGCGCGCAATGGCGTGCTCGCGCGCAGGTGAGCGCTGGCGCGCTACCTCAGGCAAAGCCTTGCGCACAGGAGACTGTTGGCGGGCATGAACATCATGGCGCGTAAGGGACCGATGCGCGCGATGGCGCGTACGCCCTTGTTGCCCTGTAATAGGGACCGGTGCCTAACTATCATAGACAGGGTTCGTTGGCGCGGAAAGCGCATCAGCTGCCAGGAACGGCGACGGCAGGTCAGCAGGTCTGTCGGGTGGAAGGTCGGCGTGCCCTTTGAAAGTACGACCTTCCACCGAAGGGGATCGCGAACGATCCGCAGAGAGGTCCAGGACCGTAGCAGGAACAGTCGGTGAACACTGACGAGGCTTCTCTGCGGCGGACTGCAACGACGATAATGAACCAAAGAGGCGCCTCCTTACCCCATTATAAGGTGAAGGAAGGCCTCTCCGGCGAAGAGGAAGGCGAGCCTTGCGACGTCTGTGCCCTCTGGGGGCCGTGGGATCAGCACGCTGACCTTCAGCAGTCCTCCGAAGAGGAGTCTATGTGAGTGAACTCCCCCGAGGGGGATAATCACCGGCAGGAGAGCCTGTTGGACTTAGTTTCTCCCTCGTAGGTTGAGCAGGAATGGGAGAAACTAAGCCTTCAGCTACTGCGGGATGAGAAGAGGCAGAGGTATTAGGAGATACCGCATTGGATACCTCTGACACCACAACGTCGACGATAGACAGAGGATCAACCTCTGCCAAAGTCGGCAATTGCTTGACAGCGGCACCCAATCGGATGATGTCAAGAAGTGCTTCCTTGGAGGGCGAACCCTCGAGCCCCAAGGAAGACCAAAGCTGAAATAAATTGGTTAGAGATAAATCCTCCCCCGGGGGGAGAGGTGGAGCTGCCTCGCCAGGGGAGGCAACGCCATCTCTCGAACCCCGAGTTCGGGAAACAGAACCACGGTCTACGCTACCACTCGATGGTCTCTCGAAGGAGACCGATCGAGCGGGAGCTTCGGAGGAGGTTTGGGCAACGGAAGAAGAGTCCCTGGGATTTTCTCCTTTCAAAGAAAACTTCGAAGGAGAAATATCCCGTCTGGACTTCTTCTTACGTCGCCGAGAAAACCTCTCCCACTGGGAAGTAGACCACACCCTACACTCACCACACTTATTACCACTATCACACCGTTGGCCTCTACAGTAAGGGCAAAGGGTGTGAGGGTCTGTCTCGACCGCTGACATGACTGTTCCACGGGCAGTCGGGTAATCCAGGACAGGTGCGCATAATTGCAGAGGCCAACGTCACACTCAAACCTGTTAAAGAAAAAGCAAAAAAAATCATTAATGGCTGCCAAGAGCGAGGCGAGGATGAGAGAGGACAAGTCCGTCTACCACCCGAGCCGAGAGCAAAGTGAACTCAAGCACAGGTGTGTGTGAGGGGGTAGTAGCAAGCTATCCTCCCCTACCCCCCTATCCTCCCCTTCCCTTCACTCAGAATCCATGTTTCCCGTAGGAAAAAAGGAAAAGGCGAAGACAATAGTTGAATGAAGAGGGTCCAGGCGATGACAATTCCCCTGCGGCGGCCGAGTTAACGGTTATATGCCAACGGGAAGACCGATGGACCAGAGAGGGAGAGGTCGTTCCCCAAGAAGTGGAACTGTGCTGGCCTTGCTACTACGCAAGTGTCGTTGTCGTATACGTATCACACACACAGCACAAACACTGAAAAGGAAACATGACAAATTCGGAGACAATTTGTATTTTTCCTAACCATACAAACCTTAGCTATTTACATAGGGTATTACTTTCGGCGTAGCTGAAATGACGAGCCATTAGATTTTAACGAGGGTTAAACTACCCCCGCGCTAGTGAGCACGGGGGTAGGGGAGGGGTATCTAGCTACCCCTCCCCCCACACACTGGTGAGCTGCCTCACTTCACTTAGAGGTAAGACTTGTCTTGGGGGACAAGGCTGGCGGGCAAATATGTGTAAAAAGCTAAGGTTTGTATGGTTAGGAAAAATACAAATTATCTCCGAATTTGTCATTTGTTCCGTAACCGAAATACAAACCACGCTATTTACATAGGGTGACTTACCCTTAGGTAGGGTGGAAAGTCCCCAGCCTTACTGGCTTTTGCTTACCCGGGGACTCAGAATCCGAGTGAGCAGCACTCGAGAAAAAGAGTCCCTGCACCTTGCAAGTTTCTTGCTACGCAAGAAATGTGCGGCCTACATAAGCTTGTGTGTGGAGGAATGAAGTGTGACTTGTCCTAGGAAGTCGACCTGAAGTCCTTTAGATGGAATTCTAGGCTAGGACGTTCCCAATACCACCTCGTCAGGGTATGGGGGACGCGACAGTATTAACTTGATACTAGGAACACAAGGAAGCATGGTTTACCTGCAGAGGTTTGAGGTCAGCTATGCAGAGAACCCAGGATGCTGCTTTCCCCAAGAGAGGGGAGGATGAAGAAAGAAGTAAGGGCCAGACATACTTCTTTCATTCATGCAGTCTAAACTTGGTTAACAATCCCCTCAACCTTCTGCTACCAGTCCATTAAGGAGCCTGAGGTTAGACCAGCTGTTGTGTAGCCACCACAGGGCCCCTAGAAAACGTATCGAGGCTCCTGTGGGTCACGTCCTGCAGGTAGTGGGTTGTGAAGGTCGTTTGACGCTTCCAGACTCCGGCTTGTAGCACCTGCGTCACAGAGTAGTTCCTCTTGAAGGCCAGGGACGTTGCGATGCCTCTCACATTGTGTGCTCTAAGGCGACGTGACGGAGGCGTGATGGATAACCCTTTGAATCCAGCCTGAAAAGGCATTCTTGATGACCCTCCTCTCTGTCCTCCCTGTGCTCCCAAACAGGGCTTGCACGTGAGGACGAACTGCAGCTGTTCTTTAAGATAACCCCTCCGACTCCTTACTGGGCATAGTAGGAGAAGGTCTGGGTCATCTGTTACAGAACGGAGACTCGAAATCCTGAAGGAGTCGAACCGAAGGTCCGGGACTCCAAGATTTTGAGTCTAGTAACCAATTCAGGGACGAAACTGAACGTTACCTCCACCTATCCTCTTGAATGGGCGACGTCGTACGAGAGACCATGAAGTTCGCTGACACGCTTGGCCGAGGCCAGAGTGAGCAGGAGCACCGTCTTCCAAGACAGGTGACGATCAGAAGCCTGGCATAATGGTTCGCAAGGAGATCTCTAAAGAGCCCTAAGAGCCCGAACCAGGTTCCATGGAGGAGGTCTCACTTCCGACTGGGGGCAGGTAAGTTCTTAGTTTCGTATGAGCGATGAAAGATCCAGCGAGGAGGAAATGTCTATTCCTTTCAGCCTGAAGGCCAGGCTTAAGGCTGAGCGATAGGCTTCCACCGCCGAGAGCGAAAGGCGCATTTCCTCCTTCCGATATACAATAACTCCGCTATTACTGGAATAGTGGCATCAAGGGGAGAGGTACCTCTCCCATGACACCAACCACAGAAGACTCTTCACTTCGCCTGGTAGACCCCTGCAGATGACTTTCGCAGATGTCGAGACATCCGCTCCGCAACTTGTTGCGGAACGCCTCTCTCTGTGAGGAGATGCTGGATGGTCTCCAGGTGTGAAGCCGAAGCGATGCTACGGCATGTGGTAGATGTTGCAGTGTGGTTGTTTGATTAGCTCGTGTCGTGGGGGAGTTCCGTCAGGAGATGCAGAAGTTCCGGGAACCACTCTGCATGATGCCGCAGCGGAGCTATCGGAGTCATCGACAGGTTGACCGATAGTCTGGTCTTGTTGAGCCCCCTTCTCAACAGACAGAATGGTGGGAAGACGTAGACGTCGATGCTGTCCCACCGTTGTAGGATGGCATCTTGCCAGAGTACCTTGGGGTCTGGGACTGGGGAGTAGTACAGCGGCAGCTTGAAATTCAAGGCTGTCGCAAACAGGTCCACAAGGTCAGGACTTGTTGGCTACCAGGGGGGGCCGAAGACCACTCGGTACTCTCTATCTGTGAGGCCCTGCTCAGACTATCGGAGAGCATATTCCTTTGCCTGGAATGAAGCGAGCAGATAGGGTATTGAGTGGACTTCAGTTCATCTCAGTATCTCTACTGCAAGATGAGAAAGCTGTTATGAAAAGTTACCTCCCTGTTTGTTGAAAAAAGCCACTACCGTGGAGTTGTCGTTCACGGAGTGACTTGCCAGGGTCTGTTGGAAGTGTTGAAGGGCCAGAATACGGCCGTCATTCCTAGCAGATTGATGTGGAGGTACCCTTCTGGTTCTGACCATAGGCCTGATTCAGAACATCCCCCCCCCCCTTCCTTCTTTTGACGAGTCCAAGAACAGCATCAAATGCGGGGGTAGGACGAGAAGATCCATTCCCTTGCAAAGGTTTCCGTAGGTCAACTACCAATGCAGGTCCATTCGTTCCGCAGGTCCCAAAGGGACCAGAGTGTCCAGGGAATCGTTGTCTTGATTCCACCGGGACTTGGGCCGCCAATGCAGGGATCTCATCCTGAGGCGGCCGTTTGGAACTAGCCTGGACAAGGAGGAAAGGTGACCTAGGAGGCGTAACCAAGATTGGGCTGGAAGCTCTCCTCGTCTGAGGAAAGGTTCTGCGACTCTCCTCAGCCTTGCTATCCTGACATCTGATGGGAAGGCTTGGAGATTGGAGTCTAATATCATGCCTAGATATCCCAGTTGTTGAGATGGAAGCAGAGAAGACTTCTCGAGAATTATCATGATCCCTAGATCTTGGCAAAGTCCCAGAAGCTTGTCTCGGTGTCGAAGAAGGGTCAATTCCGAGACTGCCTGGGTTAGCCAGTCATCCAGAAAGCGAAGGAGACGGATGCCGCTCCTGTGCGGCCATGAAGATATCAGGGTGAACGTTCTGGTGAACACCTGCGGTGCTGTGGAGAGATCGAAACACAGCACCTTGAACTGGTAAATCTTGTTGTCTAGGCTGAATTTCAAGTACTTCCTGGAAGACGGATGGATTGGGATCTGGAAGTACCCGTCCTTCAGATCCAGTGTGCACATGAAGTCTTGTGGTCTCACTACAAGCCTGATCGACTCTGCTGTTCCACGCTGAACGAAGTTTGTTCGACAAACTTGTTCAGGGCTGAGAGGTCGATGACAGGTCTCCAGCCTCCAGACGCTTTCTTACAAGAAAAAGTCGACTGAAGAAGCCGGGGGGGAGCCGTCGATGACCTTTTGGAGAGCATCCTTCTAGAGCATGGTCTCGACTTCTGCCCGAAGGGCTAGCCCCTTTGCCGATCCCATGGCATAGGAGCTCAGCGACACTGGATTTGCTGTCAGTGGAGGTAGAGATGTAAAGAGCGGGACGCGATATCCTTGGCTGATCACAGAGATCGTGCAGGAATCAGCCCCGAGTTGCTGCCACCTGAACGCGCAACCTTAGGCATCCCCCCACTGGGGACCATGCAGGGGGGTTGCCAATCCTAGCGTTTGCGGCCTCAGCCGCTTCCTCTAGGATTATTGCTTCCCGAGGAGGACTTCCCGCCCTTCTTGTCTCTGACAGGGGCTGCTGTTTAGACACTTTGTCTTAGCTGCCGGGGCCGGTTCCGATGTCCTAGGCTGACGAGGCTGTTGTTGTTGAAGCGCTGGAGGCTTGTAGGGTCCGGATGTAAGCGCCTTTGGAGGAGCGAATCGTGATTCGACTTTCTCCACCTCTCAGCTGTCCGTTCCCCGTCCTTGGGCTCAAAACAAGGTCTTTCCAAGGATGGAAGGGTGTTTGAACTTGCCGACATCCATGGTTGGGACTTCCGAGAGGAACCTCTCGGTCACTGCATCTCAATGCTTCAACATCGAGTTTGTCCACAAGTTCGAAACTTGGTGAGCAGGGAAACGATGGTGCTCGTGCCCGAGAAGAGGAAAGTTTCCATGACCTTTCTGGAGCTCTCCATGGACAAATTCTCAGATCGCAACAGGATGCCCAGAGATCCAAGCCAGACGACCAGCCACGAAGTGGCCTGCATGGCACACTTTGCGGCTTTCTCCTTGCTTAAGATCTCCGCAGTCGAGAATGTCACCTGCCGGGCGGAGAATTTCTTGAGAGAAAAATTCCCTGGGGAGGCCCTTCCACGGAATGGTGGAAAGGAAGGGCTAAACCAGGTTCCCCCATGATCTCGAAGTACCTCCTCTGCTGACGGCAGACAGACGCAGTGTCAGCGACTCCCGCTGGAGGGAAGGGGATCGGACGATCCTGAGGAGTAGAGATGATGGGGCCTGCCTGAAAAGAAGGAGAAGAATGTTGCCCAGACCTCTCTGAAGGTTCTTCCTGCTCCTGCACGTGCGCTGCTTTGCGTCTACAGGTGAGAGATCATGCCGACAATGATCTGGAAGTACGCGCTCCAGAAGACTCGCCAGGTTGCCAGCGTTGCGAAACCCGACGGGAATCGCGGACGAAATCGCGCTGGCGCTCGCGCGATGGAAAACCATTGGTTCGCGCGCGGGCGAACATGGGTGCGCATGTGCGTGGGCGCGCGGTCGTAAGGGCGAGCGCAGGCGGCCGGGACTGGCGCTCGCGCGATGGAAAACCGTTGGTTCGCGCGCGGGCGAACAGGAGTGTGCGGGCGCTCGGTCGTACGTAAGGGCGAGCGCAGGCGGCCGGGACTGGCACTCGCGCGATGGAAAACCGTTGGTTCGTGCGCGGACAAACATGGGTGTGCATGTGCGCGGGCGGGCGGTCGTAAGGGCGAGCGCAGGAAGCCGGGAGACCGATGGCGCGTTGACGAGTAATGAAGTGTTAACGAGCGATGGCGCGTTGACGAGTAATGAAGTGTTAACGAGCGATGGCGCGTTGACGAGCGATGGCGCGTTGACGAGCGATGGCGCGTTGACGAGCGATGGCGCGTTGACGAGCGATGGCGCGTTGACGAGCGATGGCGCGTTGACGAGCGATGGCGCGTCTTGGCGAGCGATGGCTCGTAGGCGGGCGAAGGCGCGTTGGCGAGCGATGGCGCATTGGCAAGTGATGGCGCGTTGCCGAGCGGTGGCGCGCAGCGACCGATCGCGTACAGGAGAGTTAACGCATGGGCGCGTAGGAAACATACGACGGTTGAAGCGTTGGCGCGTTGAAAACGCTTGCACGCAGGCGAAGAATCGCGCGGGCGCTTAGGAGATCGCTGGCGCGCAAGGAGAGCCCAGGGGTGCCTGTGAGCGCCTGTGCGCTAGCTTAGGTGTCTCCTGGGTGACGCGGAGTGAAGTGGAAGCGTGCTGGTGCGTTGGCGTGCTGAAACTGAAACCGAGCGTGGGCGCACTTGGCGCGAAACTCCAGAAGGGCGCTGCGAGTCCAGAAGAATATGTGAGCGCCTGTGCGCTAGCGTAGGAACTTCTTGAACTGCGCGCGACGAGGCAGGAACCGGGAGATCGTAGGCGCGTAGTTGCGTGGCCAGAAGATATGCGCGGCCAGAAGATATCAGCAAGGGTGCAGAACCAGAGAGATCATTGGCGAGAAGGCGAAGGAATAAACTCCTTGCCTGCGCCCAGATCCGAAGATCGTGAGCACGTGGGCGAACGTCGGCGCGTATTGTGCACATCAGGAAAGGGGGAGCAGATGTGCGCTGGCGAGCAGGTGAATGTGGAGTTCAGTGAAGAAATAATCTCACTGCTTGCGCCCAGATCCGGAGATCGTGGGCGCGAGGGCGAACGTTGGCGCGCATTGCGCACATCAGAATAGGCCGATCAGATGCGCGCCGGCGAGAAAGCGATCGTGGGCGTTCAGGAGACCAAAGGTCCACAAGGCGCGTACCCGCACAGAAGGTCCCAGAAGCGTTGGCGATCAGGAGATCGCTGGAGTGTTGATTCAGCAGAAGACTGGTCCACAGCAGGAGAGTATTTGCACGCAGGAGAACGAGGTTGCACAGGTAAAAACCTGGCACTAAGGGACTTACTCACATTGTGAGATAAACCCTTAGCCCCGAAGGGACCGGTGCTTGTCGGAAAAAGGGGTGGAGTGGCGCCCACTGCGCATCTGCGTCCAGGAACGGAGATGGGAGACAAGAAGGTCTGGCAGGTGTCGGAGATCGCGAACGATCTGCCGAAAGGTCTAGCGAAGCAGCTGTAACGGTCTGTTCTCGTCGAGGAGGATCCTCTGCGGCTGAAGATGAAGACGACCACGAACAGGAGCACCATCATCAGTCCTCCGAAGAGGAAAAAACTCATACCTGGGAAGGGGACCTCCCTCAGAAGGGAAGTTACCCACCCATGGAGGCAAACCTCCTGAGCGTTCTAAATGAACTAAGGAGCTAACAGTTGTCACAGGAGAACTTCTAGGAGAAGGGAACATGCCCATGACGAAGTCATAGAGGAGGCGGCAACAGCAGACTACCCAGGCCCAAACAGGACAGCTCTCCTTTGTTGGCACATTAGGCAAACAAAAACAAAAAACTAGACAGTTAACTGTGAAAATAAAATAATTAGTTAACATTTATTCCCCCGGGGGAACTCCGAAGAGGAACCCCGAGGGAAAAGAACATAAGAATTACGAACCAGGAATGCGCCCTCCTCCCCACTGACACTCAGGGAAGGGAGGGAAGGCAGAGAACTGTAACAAAAACAGAATTATAATTATGTAATTCATTTAAGAATGTTCACTAATAGTAAGAAAGAATGAACCCCGAAGGGAAGTGTTCTACACAGAAGCTGAAAAGTTAACAAATACAATTAGATTTGATTAAAAATAATTGAGACAAAATATACGGAGTAGCAACCCAACCCGCAACGGGAAGGAAGCTACCGTAATACGTAGTAGAAATAAAAGGGTGAACGAACTCAAGAGAGAGAGAGAGAGACCGTAGTCAAACTAAACTCCCATGTTCCCTACGCTGATAGACCAAGTTCCCCGTAAGGAAGGAGGAACAGCGGAGAACAGATAAATAAATAAAGTCCAGCGATGACGATTCACCACGGCCCCCGCCGATGGGAAGACCGAAGGACCAAGGGAAAGATCGCGACCCATGAAATATCACCGTGGGGGCCTGGGACCACACGGAGATGTTGACGTACAATTGAATGGACTTCCTACACACACACACAGAGCACAAACACTGAAAAGGAAACTTACTGTATTTCTATACTCAAATATATACATAAGCATAAGAATGTTTACATATATATTAAGTATAAGAAAAGTAAGTAATTAAGTTAAAGACAAAACATTAATGGCTGCCATGCGAGGACGGGACAGAGACGTCTGCTCATCGTCCGAGCCAAAAGTGAAGTGAGGCACCTCACCAGTGTGAGTGGGGGGGGGAGGGATAGCTAGCAACCCCTCCCCTACCCCTGTGCTAACGCACGGGGGTAGTTTAACCCTCGTTAAAATCTAATGGCTTGTCATTTCAGCTACGCCGAAAGTAATACCCTATGTAAATAGCGTGGTTTGTATTTCCGTTACGGAACAATTAAAATATTTCTATACACATATATACATAAACATTAAGAATGTTTTCAAATATATACAAGTATAAGAAAAAGTAAGTTAAAAGACAAAAATTAATGGCTGTCCAGAATAGGCGAGGAGAGAGAGAGGAAACAACCACTCTCGATCCAAGCCAAAAGTAAAGTGACTAATTCACAGGTGTGTGAACGGGAGTGGTAGCAAGCTACCCCCCCCCCTATCCCAGCTAACTAGCGGTGTGGGTAGTTAACCCTCGCTAAAATTTTAATGGCTCGTCAATTCAGCTCCGCCAAAAGTATAACCCCTAATAAATAGCGTGGTTTGTATTCCAGTGACGGAACAACTATAAATTTGCAGTACAAACTGAGGTATTATTGTACTGTATTACAGGGCAATGTAACCTAAGAAAAAAACTACTTTTTCTTATAGAAAAAATTATGCTCCCTTCGAAAATGACACTCCTTCCCGTCGCAAATGAATAGTTTCAGAAATAAATATATATCTATATCCTACTACAATGGGGGACCCCCAGTGGGAACTAACTCGGGGTTTTTATATATATCTATATCCTACGATAATGGGGGAGCCCCAGTGGGAACTCGGGGTTTTGGGTGGGGAAAACATACTGAAGAAACGATATATAAACGCAAAACAAGCCTTTTCTTCTCTATACATTACCTTTTTGGATGAATAAAAAACGGAGGAAAATACAAAACAGTATACTGTAGCTGGATAAACTTTGGAGGCGCTGTTGCAAAGGCTATGTCTCATGAAAAAATACAGTAACCAGTGCTGCCAACGTGTGATGTAGATCAAATGTTAGCGTATTATGCTAACATTAGCAGTGTTTTTCATTTAATTTTTCTCATGCTACTTGCCCGTTGTAGTCGCTCTTGTTCGTGCGTTTGTGCATAGCAGGTTTCGACCTTTCCAGACTTTTCCTCCACCAATAGGATTTCTTCTTCTCTAATCATGAAATGTAAGTATTCGTCTCTCTACCAGCTCTGTTCAAGTCTATTACTTGATTAGTTATGTAATACCCTCGTATAAATATTACGTTTGACCCCAGTATTACTCGTTTTATTATCCAATACCTTATAAAATCACCTCATTTTATATACCCATCAAATACTATTTATCATACATTCCATTTCATCTTCATATATTACTTTTATGCATTTTGTTATTACATTGTCACTCCCAGATTTCACATAAATACTTGCTCTGGACAAGTTTCCCATTCTGTTCATTCATGTTTACCCTCTAGACTCCGTTGCTTTTTCGTTAACCAATCACGAACCCATAGGCTACCTATGTAAAGTTTGCACAGGGGGGTTAATATTTCCCTACCCCCACCTTCCAACAAGTCCTTTTCCGTGGAAACCTTTGCCCAAGTCAGGTCTTTGTTAGTTCAAGTGACATCTTTTGCGTATTTTACGATCTAAGTACTAGAAAATTGTAACAGCTTCAGTAATCCATACTTGAACGTATTTTGGTGTACTGTATTCCAATGTTGATAATTTTCTTAAATCACGTAATGTAACATACCAACTTTTACAGTGTTCCAAGTGCAGTACTAATCTAAGGCAAAACAGTTAAGACACCACAGACTCAGTCACAACACCCCCCCGTGACCCCTAAGTTACGTCGTCACGGTCATAAAAGTAAGTCATTAATTTCTTCAACTTTAATGTGTTAGTTTTATTATATTTTGTTAGAGTGCGAAGCTCAGCATTACCGATTACCAATGCATACGAGGGTGATGTTTTATTTTCCTGTGATCGTAAGTGAGGAACAAGAACCATTATATTTAACGTTAGTAATGTTAGCGTAACATTACTAATGTTAGCGTGCGCAGCTCAACATTACCGCTTGCCAGTACATACAAGCTTGATGTTTTATTTTCATGTGAGCGAAGTGAGCTAATGGTGAAACAAGAAGCATTATATATAATGTTATCGTAACAGTACTAACGTTACCGTAACGCAAGAGAAGTGATATAACAAAGGGCATTATATTAGGTTTGTGACCTGGGAACTTCTAGGTTAGTTTAGGTGGGTTTGTTAGGTTCTGTACCCTTTTTGTACTTTTTTATATATTGTTTAGAGGGTATATGGAAAAATTCTTTAAAATACACACCATAATAATACCGTATCGTTGCTAACGTTAGTAATTCCACTGTAACGTTGGTAACGCTGTGGATCACCGTAACGTTGGTAACGCTGTGGATCACCGTAACGTTGCTAATGTTACCGTTCGCAGTACATACGTGAGTGAAGTGACACCAAATTTGAATGTCATTATATTTAAGTATTTTAACAAAATATATATAATAAAAGAAATTATATTTAATCATTTTAACAGAAAATATGTTTTCCTGTGGAAAATAACTTGATTTAACCAGTTATCACCAGTCCGGACACCTAAAGTTACTCGGATTGCTTGTGCTGTTGGTTTGCGGTTGAAATGAGGGTCAAATTCGGTCAAATCACATTATTTACTACAGGTAAACATACATTTTCTTTTCGAAATCAGAATCTGTAATACAGTAAAACTTTACCCAAACTGACATCTAAATAGCTCGAATCATGTAGAAATAAGACTGAAAACCACATTTCCCCCATAGCTACCTTGAACGGCGCACGTGTAAATATTCCAAGCATTTCGTCCTAAGTGGATTTCTTCAATCTGATGTTGGCCTACCTTTCAGTTCATTGCTCCCGATATTATTCAAATACCATCTATTATCTTTAAATCATATTTCTTTAATCTACTTTCCTGTCAAATTTTAGTTTTGCTCTTGTTAAAATATTAACTGCAGCTTTCATTGCTGGCTATCAGCAATTAACAATTCAGGGTCTACAGGTAAAATGTGTGTAAAATATGTTGACATTTACAAAGTGTGCTTTAAATATAGCCTAAATACAGAAAACAATTGAGGAATAAAAATACTAAACTTAATTAAATGAAATACCTTGTTATTTGTTGTTATCATTTATGCAGGTATATGCCCTGTCCTAGAAATGATGTCCTGGCTTTTTCCTTAGGGCATTTGTCATAATCTCGTAGTTTTCATTCTCATCACTTAAGAACTGGGATCGTTCATTCAATAGCATATTTCCATCAACGATGCATGAATGTAAGGCAAAATACGAACTGGACCACGATGGATATGTCACTAACACTTTCAAATCATACTAACTTTCCCTGTTCACGCCAGTGTCCAGACTCCAGAGTCCAAAGAAGCCAATGATGCTATATCCGCCACATAGATAATTACATTTCGCGTAATTTCTGTTATACATATATTATAATAACCTTCTTATTATTATTGCAGTGATTATAATTTCTATGAAAATAAGTTAAGTTAATGCATCATAAGAATTTACATGAGATTAAAGGAATATGTAAATTTATAATACTTTTTTTCTTTGTAAGAATTTGTTTCGAGCCATGTTTATTTGGAATACTGTACGTTCCAAGCCTCGTTTACATCAAACACGAATATCTTTTGTTTATCACCACACAATTTATATTTTTCAATAAATTAATATGACGAATTCTCATCATACAAAATATTTGATTGCAGCCCCAACCTGGAATGAGCAGGTCAACAAACCAACCTATAGTGGAGCAGCCAAAGTGTGATTTTGACTAGAATCATTCATTTGGTGATACAATCATGAAATTTGGTGTGAATGTGCTATGTAGGTCATGTTTTAAGAAAAAAGTGCTAGCCATTAAGAATTCCAAGATGGCGGCCATTATTTCCAAGATGGCCGCCAGTTAATGAAAATCTATGTTAAACCATAAAAGCGCTCAATGTTTCACATCTTGGTTCAAAATTATTTATATATTTGCCTTCTTTGGTGCATCTCTGGTGAATAAGGTAGATTTCCTGCACAAATAAATACTATTTATACCCTTACAGCATCAAGAAGCATTAATAAACCGTCATAAATACCATTGCTTTCTGCCTATAAGTTCTCAGTTGATAAATAGAGTAGAAGATTAATAAATGTTAGTAAAAAATTATAAATTAATAAAGTATAATAATAATAGATAGTAGATAAATAATTCATTGTTGCCCCTTAAAAGGACTGCTAATGCGGGGGTGGTAAAAAGGATGAACACTTTTTATCTAAACAATACCCCAACGGCTTGCGAACCACAAAGCCTCTGGCAGTCAAGTCCCACCCTAGCCTTCTCGTGGCAAGGGTGATATCGCAGATAGTGGTGGTGCGTAAGGCGGGTGATGGTGCCTAAAACCATTTAGCTCTGGGTAGATGAAGCTCAAAAGCCGAGCAAAGGCAATTCATCAAAGAGAAGGATAACTCCGAAAATAAACCTAGCCTAGAAAATTAATTGGTTCAAGCCAAGTAAAAGAGTGTATGTCGCACACTACCAGGGCACACTGGTGACAGACACTGCTGTGCAACTCAGCATGGGGTTCAATATCAGCTAAACTTCGGGTTTAGTATCCCAAATGCTATCTAACAAAGCCCCAGAGACATTAGATAGCCGCACCTGAATTGACAGAGTCATCCAAAGTATCTGAGACTAAAGTACTTAAGGAAGACTGTCAACTGTTTTCTCGCCTGTTTATCTCCTGTCAAACAAGAGGATGTGACCTACAAGAATTTTTCAGACATGAGAACCAGCCTTACTCTCCTTCACTCAGCAAGAAAGGTAACCTATGCGCATGTACTAAGGCTGATTTGGTGGATGTTCTCCAGGTGAAAGTGAGAGGATGTGAGCTACAAGAATTTTTCAGACATGAGAACCAGCCTTACTCTCCTTCACTCAGCAAGAAAGGTAACCTATGCGCATGTACTAAGGCTGATTTGGTGGATGTTCTCCAGGTGAAAGTGAGACTACCTGAGTCAAAGCCAGACCCAGATGTCCTCATTGTGGATGGTTCATCACTGGTAAATGCAGTTGTACCAAAGACATCAAAGACGTTTGAAGAATATGCCACGAAGGACATCCTCCCCAAAATAGAAATGTGCAGTAGAAAACACAAGAGAACAGACATCATCTTTGACGTATTTCATAAGTCAAGTCTGAAGTCAGAAGCTAGATCAAAAAGAGGAAAAGCTATCAGGAGGAGAGTTACTGAAAAGAGTATAACGCCTACAAACTGGAAGAGTTTCCTCCGCAACAGTGCTAACAAGACAGAGCTCTTCCACTTTCTTGCTGATGCAGTAGCTAAAATGACTATGGAAAATGTAGTCATTGTGACGAAGGAAGAAGATGCCCTTACGAGTGCCAGTTACACCAACATGAGCCTAGAGGAATTGGCTCCCTGTACACATGAGGAGGCTGATGCACGTATATTCTTACATGACTGGCATGCAGCTACGGAAGGCTATAAATCTGTTATGATCGACGCAAACGACACAGACGTCATTGTGATTGCCATATCACAGATGCCTTCTCTCAAAGCAATCGGCCTGGAGCAAATTTGGATTAGATTTGGAAAAGGTGAGCACACTAGATGGATTCCTATTCATGACCTGGTGTCCATCTTAGGATCAGAAAAGACCAACGGGATGCTATTCTTCCATGCCTTTACTGGGTGTGACGTTGTGTCAGGTTTCAATGGCAAAGGGAAAAAGACAGCATGGCAGACATGGGATGTCTTCAATGATGCCTCTGCCACCTTTCCAAAACTTAGCCGCAGGCCATCTGAGATTGAGGAGTCTGATCTACATGTTCTGGAGAAATATGTGGCTCTTATGTATGACCGGTCGAGAACAACATCTTCTGTAGACGAGGCAAGGCTTGATCTCTTTGCGCGAAAGCAGATGTCATATGACATGATTCCACCAACAAAAGGTGTACTGAAGGAACATGCCAAACGAGCAGCCTACCAAGCAGGTCATATTTGGGGGCAGTGTGTTAATTGTCAGCCAGAACCTCAGTGTCCTTCCAAGTGGGGATGGTCAAAAAACGGTGATGACTGGGAAGTTGTATGGACAATGCTGGAACCCATTTCCAAGAGCTGCCGTGAACTGACATCGTGTGGATTCAAGACAGAGTGTGGTGGAAGGTGCAAGTGTGTAAAGAATGGACTATTCTGTACTCTACTCTGTAGTTGCCCTTGCCAGAATTCCTAGGAAAAAAACTGATGAACAATGAATGGACTTTTGGCCAGAGTAGGTTGAGTATTGTTTGAAATATGGACTCCTAGACATTGGCATATGTAGCAAATGACGTCATTTTGCGGCCATCTTGTAAAATGGCTGCCATATTGGACCCTCAGAATGATTAGTGGTGTTCCCACATAAAACCCAGACAAAGAGAACTCATCAAGTATCTGAGTAAGAACTTTAATGGCACGTAGTACTGCAATATTCTTCCTTAAAAAGGACCATATGGCGGCCATCTTGGAAAATGGCCGCCATATTGGAATTTCAAGTGGCCAGCACTTTTTTTCAAAATCTAATGCAAAATAAATAATTATGCCAAATTTCATGCTTGTATCATCAAATGAACGATTGTTTCACTTATCTGCCCCACTACTACTGTAGTCCAACCACACACGCAATATAGCCTACTCTCAGTAATATACGTCATAAGATATTTACAAAGATCATATTAGGTCAATTAGCAAGACAGCTACCCTTTAATCAACCGAGAGAGCAGGCAACTTTAGAAGCGGATATTCAACAGCTGACCCTATCTATGTAATTACCCAGCTAATGGAAAAATCAAGACTATTACAGACCATTATGTATGACAACTAGAGACTATGAGAAAGCTTTTGATCCGATCAAAACTTCATCAGTAGGCTAATATAAGTATCTAAAAGACAAGGGATAGATTTATCTTATGTTAGAACACTTGAAAATATCTATACAGGAAGTAGTCTACATCAATCCTGAAACTACATAAAGATAATTAGAAACTTCCGATTGAGAAAGGAGTTGATGAGGGGAGACCCCATCTTTCCTGAATTATTCACAGCATGCCAAGGAAAAGTTTTTAAGCAGTTAGATTGGGAATTGTAGAAATTAACATTAATCGGGAATACCTTAAGATCTGCAGATGACATAGTTCTACCTAATGAATCATGGGAAGAATTATAAAATATACTATATATATATATATATATATATATATATATATATATATATATATATATATATATATATATATATATATATATCAGAAAGTGTATTTGATTATAATGCAGTTGAAATAGGAGAGGAGCCCAATTTTTCTTTTTTTATTAGGCTACACTTCTCACTCAGCATAATGTTAACAATAGTGTGAATTCATTAGCTTTTTTCACTTTTCTATGTATTCGTATTCAATGATATCACCAAAGAAATTATATTCAGTTGGGGATTTTCAAGTAATATTTTTGATAAATTTATAGGTAACCAATCGGTTACTAATTCAATCCTCTTACAAAAGTGAAAAATGTAAGCGTTGTCCTTTAGTGACAATGGAACTGTCTATTTCCATTACAGAGACCTTGTAAAATTTTATTTGTTCGGTAAATTTCTTCTAGACAATAAAAAAGAAAAACTATGATTATGAAAATATCTGAAGAGTGTAAACCGAAATACTGAACTGCCATTGTAAAAACATGTATAAAATTAGCAAACTCTACATTAGATAGAGTTCTTCTTTTGTAATAGTGTTTCTGTGAAAGGTATATTTATAAAGTAAATCAAATTTATTAACATGTACGATAATTTTAATTTATTGAAGGACGCTAATTTTGAAGTCATGGAACGACACAAATTACACAATACATTATACATGCAGCCATATTCTGAGATTCCTGAGCCTTGCAGTTACTTAAAGTACTTAGTACTGTATTGATTGTTTGCATATCTTAATGTTATACCAGTGCTCTCGAAAATTTTGGCTGAAATTAAATGACACCAACTTTACCAAGAAGAGTCAAAGATCTTACACGCTGTCGTAGTAAAAAGAAAATACAAAGAAAATGTTGACTGGGTCTGGGACTAGGAAATTGAACTAGTAAATGGCTAAGTGTTTAGTGGTACAGGGTTAATGAAGTTATCAGTGACCAAAATTGTCAAAAATAGTAAGTTACATAACGGTATGTATTATGAAGAGTAGGCCTAGTAGAAAACATATATATAATTTCTGTTTATTAATGTGTAAGTATTGGTACGATGCTTTAGAGAGGCTTGGTATGGTAGCCTTAGCCTATCAGTATAAGTAGTAAACAATAGAGAAAGTGGTGTTAGGATCATGACTGGAGGAAAGAACTACATTAATTCGTGATGCAAGTAAACCCTTCTTCATAATCTGCAAATGAATGTAATTAAAAATGCAGTTCCATCTTCATAGAAAATGTAGTTTTACAATGGTAAATGCAATTTTAGACAAATTTAGAATTGTGGCCTCTAGGCCTATGCACCTCTGCTATACCTATTGTAGATTCTGCTGATTACTGTAAGAAATACAATTAATTACTAATTTTCAGGTTTCTGGGTGGTTGATATCATATTCATGGGATCATACCAAGCTCCTTAAAACATTAGTTGTACACGACTGATTTTAAAACTAATGGAAAATAGCCTATATGCATAAAACTCGGTAAAATTATAGTTTAACACAAGACAACATTTCTTACAGGAAAAGCAACTATTCCTTATGTAAATAATGTGGTTTCAACGAATTTGGCCAATATTTCCATCGCAAATAAGCTGTTCTCCCATTATCCCATTATTCTCAACGGACACAGGAGAGAACCAATGTAATGGTTTGTTTTCCCCCCCCCCCCCGGTCCAAAATTCCCCCTGGAGGACATATGGTCCAGGATATATATTCCCCCGGGGGAACTTTGTCCCAGGATAATATTCCTGTCCCAGGATAATATTCCCCCCTCTGGGCCAAGATTCCCCCTTTGCTTGGTGGAGGTAACCATTATTTCGTACGGGGGAAAACAGACCATTACACCGGGTCATGAAAGTAAGTCATTAATTTCTTTAATTTTAATGGTTTTAGAGTGCGCACTTCAACATTACCTCTTGTCAGTACAAGTTTGTGAGCTGGGAAGGGGGTTCGGCTACGGGTTGTGACCTGGAAGGGGGTCCAGGGGCTTGCCCCCGGCTAGGTGTTCTGACGTCGGAAGGGGGTCTGGGGGCTTGGCCCCGGTTAGGGGTTGTGACCCGGGAAGGGGTCCAGGGGCTTGCCCCTGGCTAGGGGTTGTGACCTGGGAACTTCTAGGTTAGGGTAGGTGGGTTTGTTAGGTTCTGTACCCTTTTGTACCTTTTTATATTTTGTATAAAGGGTATATGGAAAGATGCTTTAAAATATACATGTTAATATTATCGTAGTATTGCTAACGTTAGCATTGGCATCGTAACGTTAGTAACGTTGTGTAACATTTTATATATATATATATATATATATATATATATATATATATATATATATATATATATATATATATATATATATATATATATTCCTAATATTTTGTCGGTAATAGTTTACAACACCACGCTCTCCATTTACACCAATACAGTGAGCCCTCGCTATTTCGCGGTTCGACCATTGCGGATTCACCACTTCGTGGATTTTTTTCATAACCCATATATATAAACATATCGCGGATTTTCCGGAAATTTCGAAAATACTGCGATATATGAAGACCCCAAATACGATATTTCGTTACCTGTAATTCCATTAATACTGTCATTAGTAATATCTGTTCTTACTGATGGTTCATTGCATTACATATGACATATAATTCAGTACAGGAAGAGATAAAACACGAAAAGAGAATGTGATCATACGATAATTCAGTATACAGTATGTAGTAAAATTAAATCGAACATGAAACGCAAATCAGATGCAGTCATACGTATTTGAATGGTGTAAGGCTGCTGATGGCTACTACTACAAATGTAATGGATGTGCATCTTTTCCATGAATCTTTTGTATGTATACGTACGTAGTACTGCATGCAATAATATTCTTTGTTGCAAAAATCACATCTCGAATAAGCGTACTGTACATATCCTACAACAAAACAAGCGTAAAATAGCGTACGTAAAGCTGTATACATAGGGTACCTTGTATTTGAATTGGTAACTACTACGTATCACGTAAGACGGATTGTGATTGGTTCAAGCGCTGATAGATGACAAATCAGAACCCAAGTTTTGTAATCTAGCCTGTGATTGGTGTTTTGACCGCTTCTCCAACCTCCAGCATCTTTTCGCGGCCACTTCGTTCGCCGCTCTCTCGC
This sequence comes from Palaemon carinicauda, assembly GCF_036898095.1. Classification (NCBI taxonomy): domain Eukaryota; kingdom Metazoa; phylum Arthropoda; class Malacostraca; order Decapoda; family Palaemonidae; genus Palaemon; species Palaemon carinicauda. The sequence goes on along the minus strand of NC_090727.1, from coordinate 18,889,351 downwards.
CGTGTAGATGCTGCTACGTTATTGTGAACTTTAATCTGTGCTGGGCGTGACTGCTTTAAGTTGAACTTTTTGTTGAACTTTCTGTTTAACCCCTACTGTACAATGGCTCCCAAGCGTTCTGCTTCTGCTAAGGCTGGTAGTGAGCCTAAACGCCACCGAAAGATGATGACGATTGCCGAGAAGGTGACGCTTCTCGATATGTTAAAAGAAGGCAGAAGTTACGCGGCCGCAGCCCGCCATTTTGGAGTGAACGAATCCACCGTTCGCTACATCAAGAAGGACGAGGCGAACATTAGAAAGACGGCTGCCATCACCTTTAGCAGATCAGCGAAGCGAGTCGTTACCACGCGTAATAAAACGATCGTACGCATGGAAGGTGCTTTAGCAGTCTGGATTGCCGACTGCCGGAAGAAGAACATAGCCTTGGATACGAACACCATCCGAACCAAGGCTTTGAGCTTGTATGAGAATTTTGCGGCAAAGGAACCTCAAGACGACGATGGCGACCATGCTGAAGAAGAAGATGATGTAGATGAACCTCAACCAGGGACATCCACTGATTCCCAGCCTCAGAAACAACGTTTTTCCGCCAGCAAAGGATGGTTCGCGAAGTTTCAGAAATGCTTTGGCCTGAAAAGCGTTTCCCTGCATGGCGAGGCTGCTTCCGGTGACACTGCCGCTGCTGAAACTTACGCGAACGAGACGTTCAAGAACATTATCGCTGAAGGTGGATACAAGCCGGAACAAGTGTTTAATATGGATGAGACCAGCTTGTTTTGGAAGAGAATGCCGTCGTGAACTTTCCTGTTCAAATAAGAAGCCAAAGCCTCTGGCTTTAAAGCATTCAAAGATCGCGTTACCCTCGTGATGTGTGGCAATGCTGCTGGATTTTTGCTAAAGCTCGGGCTTATTTACAAGTCGAAAAATCCTCGCGCTTTGAAAAATGAAAATAAGAATCTCCTTCCCGTGTACTGGATGCATAATCAAAAAGCATGGATTACGAAGATGCTGACCTCCAACTGGTTCCACCAGTGTTTTATCCCGCAAGTCAGCAAATATCTCGTAGAGAAGGGCTTGCCATTCAAGATCCTTCTCCTTATGGATAACGCTGGTGGACACGCAACTGACCTGTCGCATGAGGGCATTCAGGTTGAGTTCCTGCCACCCAACACCACGTCATTAATTCAACCGATGGACCAGGGGGTTATCAGGGCGTTCAAGGCCCTCTACACGAAAAATACCTTGGCGGACCTCGTTGCGTGTGTGGATGCTGCCCAAGAAGATGAAGATGAAAATTTCAATTTGAAGGCGTACTGGCGGAAGTACACAATAGCCACGTGCCTGCAGAACATCCAGAAAGCACTGCAAGAAATGAAACCTGCTACCGTTAATGTGAGCTGGAAGAAGTTGTGGCCCCAGATTGTTTACGATGACGAGGGATTTACACCGTCTGAAATTCAACACTCTGCAATACGCAAATCTGTGCAGTTGTCTGCGATAATTGGAGGTGACGGGTTTGGCGACATGACGACTGAAGACGTCGACGAGTTGTTGGACTGCCATTCCCAGCCGCTAACTGACGCAGACCTAGAAGACCTGACGAGATCGGCCAGTGAAGAAGACAGTGAAACGCAGGAAGAGACCCAAGAAAATTTTGAAGAAACGGGCTTAACATTAGAACAGCTTGCCAAGCTCTGCAACCATGAGAAGGAGGTGAAAGAAATGTCGCAAGAGTGGGACGAGGATATGGTTTGGTCTATGCAATTCTGCAACAAGATCGATGACATCATGACTCCCTACAGGATGCTCTTCGAGCGAAAAAAGAAGCAGCGGCAGCAACTTCCGATCACAATGTTCTTCCAGCCTCGCATAAAAGAGCCAGTTCCTCCTGCTACTACGCCTTCGGAAGAAATTGACGAAGTGTCCCAGGAAGAAGTTGAAGAGGTGTCCCAGGAAAAGACACCTCCGTCAGAAGAGACGTAAAATACTATCATTGGCTGCACAGTAGAAGACATTATCAGCTTCATCATCATCATCATTTCTACTGTGCAGCAAATTCATCGCCATCATCATTCAAGTTTTTCCTCAACTTCTTTCGTGGTGAGTACAGTACTGTAACAATCTTTATTTTTTTTATACATGTTTTACTTTAATATTCTAACATTTTAATATTTGTGCCTGTTTTAGTTTAGTATGTATTAAGTTAAAGGGAAGGTTTTAAAAGTCTGAATATACATGTTATAACCTATCATATTTTTTTGTTTAAAATTTACATTTACGTACGTAAAACAACTCTCTCTCTCTCTCTCTCTCTCTCTCTCTCTCTCGTAAATTGTTTTCCTGCTTTGCTACGTATGTACTGTATGATTTTATATAGATACGGTAAATAATATTTGTAATAACATATTTTCTAAAAGCTTTTACTGTAATATCATTATTTATCACTTTCATCATGCGCGTTAAATGCCTTCGTTTGTTTACTGAGCGTGGTTGTTTACTGAGCGTACTTTATGACGCCGTCGTTTCAGGCGGCGTCATAAAGAAAAACATTTCATTTGGAAGTCCTAAGAAAAATTAAGTAAAACATTGGTAATAACAAAATCAACATACTGTACTGAATAATCAATATAATTGATGCAAAAACTAACCTATACACAGATGTGTAAATGCGTTTGTTTCTTCATTATGATCAGAGATAAATGTAAACAAAACATTGGTTGCCATCTTTTATCGTGCTTTTTGGCGTGTTTAGGAAACGCATGATATAAAATCGCCTTTAATATTTGTGCCTGTTTTAGTTTAGGGTACTGTAGTACATGCATTAAGTGTTCTGTACATTAAAGGGTAGTTTGTTAACAGTACTACGTACAAGGGAAGGTTTTAAAAGTCTGAATATACATGTTAAATAAATACGTAAATATGGTGTCACTACTTCGCGGATTTTCACCTATCGCGGTCGGGTCTGGAACCTATCTACCGCGATAAACGAGGGCTCACTGTATAATGTAATCCTGCAGTTCTCACCTTCTTGCACAGTAATTAGGTGGTTATTTAAATTCTGGGAAAGCAATAATTAGCAAGATATGTTGAAGAGGGGGGAAGGGGTTATAAAAAGAAAATAGCTCGGTTTCCTCACTAAACGACTTGGAACTGACGTCAACATAGTCAACCAAACAGAATTCGTGATGCCATTTTGTCAAACTTACTGTTGATTGTTTAATTGATCCTAGGCAAATTTTCCCGGGGGGGGGGGGGGGGGGGGGGGAATTTCAGTCAGGGGGGAAAAATTTTCTTTGGATGGGACAAACAAGAAAAAAATGTAGTTATTTATGACTGAAGTAAAGGTAAAATTCATTCAAACATGCTATTAACTGTAGGAAAACAGTTTGTCGTATGTGGTAAGTTTTTCCTGAACGAAAATATAAATTAAAAATTTACTCCAAAGGCCACAAAATTTAACGCACCTTCCATAACCTGTTAGTAGTTCCCAGGTTACAGACCATGTCAGGGGCAGCCCCTTATACCCCCCTTTCGAGGTTACAGGCCTAGCTGGCAGAACCCCCCCCCCCCAGAGAATAATGTATACTGTATTATTATTATTTGGAGCTAAGCTATAGCCCTAGTTGGAAAAGCAGAATTCTAGCGGTCCAAGAGGTTCAACAGGTTAAAATACCCCAGTGAGGAGAGGAAATAAGGAAATAAATATCCTACAAGAGGAGTAATGAAAAATTGAAATAAAAATATCTTAGGAACAGCAACATCAAATTAAATTTTTCATAGAGAAGAAAAGGTTAGTTTTACCATTATTTAATGATTCCCCAGTAAATTTTCCCCACCCAAAACCCCTGGTTCCCACAGGGTAGCCCCATTGCCCAAGGGTATATTTTGGTATATCTTATTAATTGTTTATTTGCAACGGAAATAAAGGTTATTTGTTCCGACACAAAATGCAAACCTTACGCTATTTATAGGGATATTTATTTCGGCGAAGCTGAAAGACGAGCCATGAGAATTTTAGCGAGGGATATTATTATTATTATTATTATTATTATTATGATTATTATTATTATTATTATTATTTGCTAAGCTACAACCATAGTTGGAAAAGCAGGATGCCATAAGTTTAGGTGCCCTAAGAGGGAAAATAGCCCAGTGAGGAAAGGAAATAAGGAAAATTAAACATTTTAAGAAGAGTAACAACATTAAAATAAATTTGTTCCGTAACCGAAATACAAACCACGCTATTTACATAGGGGTTTACTTACGGCGTAGCTGAAATTGACGAGCCATTAGATTTTAAAGAGGGTTTACTACCCCCGCACTAGTTAGCAGGGGTAGGGGAGGGGTAACCTGCTACCCCTCCCCCCTCACACACTGGTGAAATGTCTCACTTCACTTTTGGCTCGGACGATGTACAGTCATGCCTGTCTTCGTCCTCGCTTGGCAGCCATTATATGTTTTGTCTTTACTTAATCACTTACTTTTCTTATACTGTACTCAATATAGCCTATATGTAAACATAATTTTGTGTTTATGTATATATTTGAGTATAGAAATCAGTAAGTTTCCTTTTCAGAGTTCGTGCTTGTGTGTGTAGTGTACGATATCTCCGTGGAGCCCTCGGCCGTTAGGCCACCACGGTGTAATTTTATGGGTCGCGATCGAGTTTGACTACGGTCTCTCTCTCTCTCTCTCTTGAGGTTGTTCACCCTTTACAGTACTACGTTTTACCTTTACTACGTCCTGGGTAGCTTCCTTCCCTTGTGGGTGGGGTTGCTACGCCGTACATTTTATCTCAATTAGTTTATGAATCTAATTATATTTGTTAACTTTTCAGTTTTTTTGTAGACCGATTCCTTTCCGGGTTTTTGTTCTTTCTTTAGTGAACATTCATATTTGAATTACATAATTATAATTGTTATAATTCTGTGTTTGTTACAGCTCTCCTTCCGTGTGTGTAAGTGGTTTGAGGGCACATGCCTGTTGTGTAATTCTTGTGTTTCTTTTCCCTCGGGATTCCTCTTCGGAGTCTTCCCGGGGGAATGAATGTTAACTAATGACTTTGGTTTTTTATTATTCACAGTTAACGATCTAGTTTCGTTTGTGTAATGTGACAACGAAGCGAGCTGTCTTGTTGGGGCCTGGGGAGTCTGCTGTTGCTGCCTCCCCTATAGATCTTCGTCAGGGGCGTGTCTCCTTCTCCTGGAAGTGCTCCCGTGACGACTGACAGCTCTCCAGTTCATTTTAGAACACTCAGGAGGCTCGCCTCCTTGGGTGGGTAACTTCCTTTCCGAGGGAAGTTTTCCCGTCCAGGCTTGAGTTTTTTTCCCTTCAGGGGGAACTCCTCTTGCCTTTTTTTTTTGTGGTATTCGTGCAACTATGCTCTTGGTGCTGAGCGGTCGCACCTGCGGTTACGCTCAAGGGGCTGAGCAACTGCAGGAGCCCCTCTTCGGAGGATTGCTCTTTTGGGTCACTTGCTGACCCGTCTCTTCTACGAAGTGTTCCTCTTTCGTTCGCGAGGGAGGACACTCATAGAGACTCCTCTTCGGAGGACTCTTCTGCTGTTGTTGCTGATGTTGCTGAAGGCTCAGTCCCCTTCGGGGGGCTTCCGAGCCCTACGGTCTCTCCTGCGAGTGCTTCTCCCCCGGGGGGGAGTTCACCACAGAGACTCCTCTACGGAGGACTCCATCTGCTGTTGTTGCTGTTGTTGCTGAAGGCTCAATCCCCTTCGGGGGGCAGCTGAGCCCTACGGTCTTTCCCGCGAGTGCTTCTCCCCCGAGGGGGAGTGCACCACAGAGACTCCTCTTCGGAGGCCTCCGTCTGCTGTTGTTGCTGAAGCCTCTGTCCCCTTCGGGGAGCAGTTGAGCCTACAGTCTCTCCTGCGAGTGCTTCTCCCCCGGGGGGAGTTCACCACAGAGACTCCTCTTCGGAGGACTCCGTCTGCTGTTGTTGCTGTTGTTGCTGAGGGCTCAGTTTCCCTTTGGGGACAGCTGATGCCTATGGTCTCTCCTGCCAGTGACTCTTCCCCTCGGGAGAGTTCACGTTCAGAGACTCCTCCTCGGAGGTCGGAGGGTGTTGCACCTGTCCGAGGTCGTCTTCATCTTTGTTCGACGTTTGCCGCAGAGGACCCTCCTCGACGAGTACCGACCGTTGCAGCTGCCTACTCCTGCCAGACCTTCTAGTCTTCACCTCCGTTCCTGGACGCAGATGCGCAGTGGGCGCCAACTCACCCCGTTTCTACGGGCACCGGTACCTTGGGGTCTTAGGGGCTTATTCCACAGTATGGGTAAGCCCCTTAAGTGCCAGGTTTTTTCCTGCGCGCCAACGTTCTCCTGCGCGCCCGCGTGCAGAAGCGCTCTAGCGCTCGCCTGCTGTGGACCACGATCTCCGGTAATTGAGTCTCGCCGTAGATCTTCTTCCTGCTCGCCAGCGCTCACCTGTACTTCTGTCCTTCTGTGCACCAGCTCTCTTCAGTACGCCCTTTCCTGCTACGCGCCATGGGCGCCAACGGTTTTTCTGAACGCCCACGATCGCCTGCCTGCCAGCACGCATCAGCGCTCCCCTTCCTGATGCACCTGCGCGCCTTCTGATTAGCGCAATGCGCGCTAACGCCCTCTCGCCCACGATCTACCAGATCTGGGCGCAGGCAAGGAGTTTTCCTTCGCCTTCTCGCCAACGACCTTCTCTAGTCTCTTACGCGTCAGCGATCTCCTACGCGCCCGCGCGATTCGTCGCCTGCGCGCTAGCGTTTTTAACGCACCACCGCTCGCCAACGCGCCGTCACCTGCCAATGCGCCGTCGCCTGCCAACGCGCCGTCGCTTGCCAACGCGCCGTCGCTTGCCAGCACGCCTTCACTCGCCTACGGACTATTGCTCGCCAAGACGCGCCATCGCTCGTCAGCGCCCATCTACGCGCCATCGGTCTCCCAGCCGCCTGCGCTCGACCGCTCGCCCTCTCGGCCGCTCGCCCGCGCGCCTGCGCACCCATGTTCGCCCGCGCGCGAACCAACGATTTTCCATCGCGCCAGCGCGATTCCCGCCAGTGAGCCATCACTCGCCAACGTGCCGTCGCTCGCCTTCGCGCCATCGTTCGCCTGCGCACTATCGGATGTCGACCGCCAGCGCTCGGCCTTCCAACCACGCTCGCCCCCCTTCTGCACTCCCTCGCGCACTTTCGTTTGCGCGCTCTCGCGCCCACGCGCCTGCGTGCCCGCGCACGGGCGAACCATCGATTTACCTTCGCGCGAGCACCAGGGCGATTGCGACCGCGATTCCCATCGGGGTTTCGCAACACGGGCAACCTGTCGAGTCTTCTGGAGCGCGTACTTCCAGAACACGGTCTTCACCCCGTAATGCAGAGCATGGCACGTGCAAGAGCGGGAAGAGTCTTCAGGGATGTCTGAACAACATTCTTCTTTCCAGAACTTGGTTTAGCCCTTCCTCCCCATCGTTCCCTGGAAGGGTCTTGCCAGGGAGTTTTTCTTTCGAGATTTCTTCGCCGGGCAGGAGGGTGACTGGGTTAGCCCTTCCTCTTCACCATTTCGTGGAAGGGGCTTACCAGGCCTTTCCCTCTCCGATTGCGTCCCGAGGATTGGTACAAGGAAGCTTCTGGAAGATCACGGGCACTTTCCTTCTCTCGGGCTCAAGCACCTTTGCGTTCCGTCGCCAAGTTTCGAACTTGCGGGCAAACTCGTTGTTGGAGCATATAGACGCAGTGACGGAGGGCTTCCTCTCGGGAGTCCCATCCGTGGATGTCGACAAGCTCAGACACACTTCCATCCTTGGGAAGAGCTTGTTTGAGCCCAAGGACAGAGAAATGGACAGCTGTTGTGCGGAGGAAGTCTAATCCCGTTTTCACTCCTCCAAGGCTCTTACTTCCAGACCCTGCAAGCCTCCGACGCCTCTTCATACAGCCTAGGTTATCGGAACTGGCTACGACAGATGAGACAAGGTGTACAATAGCGGTCCCCTCCTGTCAAGGACAGGTAGGACGTGAAGTTCTCCCGGGGAGGCATAATCCAGAGGGAGCGGCCGAGTTCACAAACTCTAGAATTCCTGCACGATCTCCGTGATCAGCCAAGGATATCGCGCCTCACTCTTAACATCTCTCCTTCACCGACAGCGATTCCAGTGTCGCTGAGCCTCTTTGCCATGGGGTTGGCAAGAGGTTTGCCCGTTGGGCAGAGGGAGCCATGCTTTAGGAGAATGTCCTCCATAGGGTCGTCGACGGCTTTTTCCCCGGCTTCTTCAGTCGATCCTTTCTTGTTGGAAAGCATCTGAGACGGGAGTTCCGTCATCGACCTCTCAGCTCTGATCAAGTTTGTCGAACAAACTTCGTCCAGCGTGGAACAGCAGAGTCGATCAGACTGGTAGCGAGACCAGAAGACTCCTTATGCCCTGGATCGGAAGGACGGGTACTTCCAGGTCCTATTCCATCCATCTTCCAGGAGGCTCTTGGAATTCAGCCTAGACTACAGATGTACCTGTTTAAGATGCTGTGTGGCGATCCCGCTGCAGCATCGCGGGTTTTCACCAGAGAACTCTCCCTGCTTTCCTCAGGGCCACTCAGGGGCAGGCGTCCGCCTCCTTCGCTGTTTGGAGGTCTGGCCAACTCCGGTAGTCTCGGGTTCGACCTTCTTCAACACCGAGACAAGCTTCCGGGACTTTACCAAGATCGAGGGATCATGGTAATTCGCAAGGAGCCTTCTCTATTCCTACCTCTACATCTGGAATATCTAGCCATGATATTGTCTCCTTCTCCGAGCCTTTCCCTTCAGTTGACTGTGGCAAGGCTGAGGAGAGTCGCAGAATCTTTTTTCAGTCAAGGAGAGCTTTCAGCCCTATCTTGGGACGTTTCCTGGGTCTCCTTTCCTCATTGACCTGTCTAAGTCCCGAACGGTCGCCTCAGGATAAGTTCCCTGTTAGGCGGCCCAAGTTCCGGTGGAATCAAAGCAACGATTAACCGGACTTTCTGGCCCCTATGGTACCAGCGGAACGATTAGTCCTGCAATGGGGGTTGACGTATGGAAACCTTTGCAAGGGAGTGGATCTTCTCGTCTTTTCCCCGCATTTGATGCTGTTCTCGGACTCGTCAAAGAAAGGGGGGGGGGGTCCTCATGTTCTGGTTCAGGTCTATGGTCAGGACCTGAAGGGTACCTCCACATCATTCAGGTAGGCTTAGAGGCCATAGTCTGGCCCTTCTACAGATAATACAGATCCTGCCGAGTCGCTCCGTGCGCGACAACTTCATGGTACTGGCGTATTCCAACTAGCAGGGAGGTACATTTTCATACTTTCGCATCTTGCAGTAAAGATACTGAGATGATCTGGAGTCCACTCAATACCACTATAGGCTCGCTCATTCCGGGCAGAGGGTTGTTCTCTCTGACAATCTAAGCTGAGCCTCACAGATAGAGAGTACCTGGGGGTCTTTGGCCTCTAGTAACCAGCAAGTCCTAGCCTTGGGGACCTGATCACGACAGCCTGGAACTTCAAGCTACCGCTGTTCTTCCCCCCAGTCTCAGACCCCAAGACTCTTTGGCAAGATGCTTTCCGGTGACGGTGGGGCAGCATCGACGCCTACGTCTTCCCACCATTGTTTTCTGTTGAGAAGGGGTCTCAACGAGACCAGGTTGTCGGTCAACCTTTCGATGGCCCTGAGAGCTCCCCTGCGACTATATGCAGAACGGTTTCCGGTCCTTCTGCATCCCCTGACGGAACTCCCGGGAGAGCTTCTTCCATGACACAGGCTACTCAAACAACCACACTGCAACATCTTTCACAAGCCGTAACATCGCTTCGGCTCCACGCCTGGAGACACTACACCACCTCCTTACAAAGAGGCACCCCGCAACAGTCGCGGAACGGAGGTCACGTCACCTGCGATAGTCATCCGCAGGGGTCTACCAGGCGAAGTGGAGAGTCTTCTGTGGTTGGTGTCGTGGGAGGGTTCCTCTTCCCTTGATGCCTCTACTCCAGCAATAACGGAGTTATTGCTTATCGGCTGGAGGAAACTCGTTTCCGCTCTTGGCAGTGAAGACTATCGCTCAGCCTTTCCCTGGCCTTCAGGCTGAAAGGGATAGACTTTTGCCTTACCGCTGGATCTTTCTTCGCTCATGCGAAGCTACGAACGTACCTGCCTCCAGTCGGAGTGAGACCTCCTCCATGGAGAGTGGTTCGGACTCTTAAGTCCCTTAAGAGATCTTCTTGCGAACCATTACATCAGGCCTCTGATCGTCGTCCGTCTTGGAAGATGGTGCTCCTACTCGCTCTGGCCTCGGCCAGTGTGTGTAAGCAATCTTCATGGTCTCGTACGACTCCGCCCTTTCAAGAGGATAGGGGGAGGTAACATTCAGGTTCGCTCCTGAGTTGTTTTCTAGATTCAAAATCTTGGAGTCCCAGACCTTCGGTTCGACTCCTTCAAGATTTCGAGTCTCCGTTCTGTATCAGATGACCCAGACCTTCTCCTTCTTGCCAGTAAAGGAACCGAGGGGTTATCTTTGAGAACAGCTGCAGTTTGTCCTCACGTGCAAGGCCGTTTTGGGAGCACATGAAGGATGCAGGAGAGAGTCACCAGTATGCTCTTTCAGCCCGGATTCAAGGGCATTCATCTCGACCTGTATCCAGACCCTCCCCCGTCACGTCGCCCTACAGCCCACGATGTCGGATACATCGCAACGTCCCGCGCCTTCAAGAGGAACTACTCTGTGACGCAGGTGCTACAAGCTGGAGTCTGGAAGCGTCTAGTGACCTTCACAGCCCACTTCCTGCAGGACGTGACCCACAGGGGTACCGATACGTTTCTATCGCTCTGTGGTGGCTACACAACAGCTGGTCTAACCTCAGGCTCCCTTTTGGACAGGTAGCAGAAGGTTGAGGGCATTGTTACCAGGTTTTAGACTGTATGTCTGGCCTTTACTTCTTTCTTCATTCTCCCCTCTACTGGGGAAAGCAGCATCCTAGTCTCTGCATAGCTGACCTCAAACCTCTGCAGGTAAACCATGCATCCTTGTGTTCCAAGTATTGAGACAATACTGTCGCGTCCCCCATACCCTGACGAGGTGGTATTGGGAACGTCCTAACCCAGAGTTCCGTCTAGAACTCCAGGTCAACTTCCTAGGACGGGTCACACTTTCTTCCTTCACACACAAGCTTATGTAGGCCACACGTTTCCTTGCGGAGCAAGGAACTTGTGAGGTGCAGGGACTCCTTTTCTCGAGTGCGACTCACTCGGATTCTGAGTCCCCGGGTAAGCCAAAGCCAGTATGGCTGGGGACTTTCCACCCTTCCTAAGGGGTAAGTCACCCTATGTAAATAGCGTGGTTTGTATTTCGGTTACGGAACAAATGTCAAATTCGGAGATAATTCTTATTTTTCCTAACCATACAAACCTTAGCTATTTACACACATTTGCCCGCCAGCCCTGTCCCCAAAGTCAAGTCCTACCTCTAAGTGAAGTGAGACATTTCACCGGTGTGTGAGGGGGGAGGGGTAGCAAGCTACCCCTCCCCTACCCCTGCTAACTAGCGCGGGGGTAGTAAACCCTTGTTAAAATCTAATGGCTCGTCAATTTCAGCTACGCCGAAAGTAAACCCTATGTAAATAGCTAAGGTTTGCATGGTTAGGAAAAATACAAATTATCTCCGAATTTGTCATATCTCGTATATAAACTATAAAAACTATTAACAAAACTAAGAGGAAGAGAAATAAGATAAAATAGTGTGCCCGAGTGTACCCTCAAGCAAGAAAATTTTAACCTAAAACAGTGGAAGACCATGGTACAGAGTCTATGGCACTACCCAAGACTAGAGAACAATGGGTTGATTTTGGAGTGTCCTTCTCCTAGAAGAGCTGCGTACCATAGCTTAAGAGTTTCTTCTACCCTTACCAAGAGGAAAGTAGCCACTGAACAATTACAGTGCAGTAACCCCTTGGGTGAAGAAGAATTGTTTGGTAATCTCAGTGTTGTCAGGTGTATGAGTACAGAGGAGAATGTGTAAAGAATAGGCCAGATTATTCAGTGTGTGTATGTAGGCAAAGGGAAAATTAACTGTAACCAAAGAGATGGATCCAATGTAGTATTGTCTGGCTAGGCAAAAGACCCCATAACACTCTAGAAGTAGTATCTTATCGTTTGGCTGGTGCCCTGGCCAACCTACTACCACCCTAACCGCTAGTTAGGAGGCGGGGTGGGGATAGCCGTCTACCCCGCTCACTCACACACCTAGGCTGAGCACTCACTTTGCTTTCTGGCCCAGTAGAGGACGGTCACTGCCGCTCTCTCCCACCAAGACTTGCCATTTGAATACAGTGTAATACTATTCTTTTTCTTTTCAAAATGAGTTTGGATTTCTTCAAGTCTCATGCTCACCTGTTCTGATCTCGAAGGCAGCCCCCTCGGTACTTTCATATATACCCTTGAGATGGACCCCCACCTGCTGTGTCCAGCTTTCCAGGCCCACCTGTGTGATAGGGATAACACCTGTAATGAGTGTCAGGAGTGGTCTGCCTCCCAGTGGGAGAGGTATGGGTGCAGGAAAAGAAGAAGGCCAAGTGAAATTCTTCTCCTTTGGGGTACTCCTCGAAGTCAAAGAAATCGCTGTGTTCTTTAATTCCCCGATATCTATCCAAAGCTACTTTACCACTGGTCCTCTCCAGGGAACGGCCAAGTAACAACGCAGCCCTGGTAACTCCAAGTCAACCTTGTGAATCAAGGGACTATACCGTTTTTCCTAGAAATTTGGTCCTGTCCCTTCCCCATGGAGTGCCTGCTCTATGATGATATGTTGTGTTTTTGGCCATTGTTGGGCGTTGATGGTCCCCCTTCGAAGGAAGTTCTCTTTGAGCTCCTTCAGTTGGATGTTGAGCGAAAGTGCACTCCTACTTCTTCGGAAATGGAGCTTTCCCTTGTGGGTGCAGGTGCTGCTGCCCGTTGGTCTGACTTTTGGTCTCCTGTTGCCGACGGTAAAGACGAGGCTTTTCCTCCTGGGGCAGTAGGCGAGCAAAATCTTAGATATGTTCCTCCTCCAGGAGAACATCTCTCGTTCACGAGACAGACGTGTGTGACCAGCATGTGACATACGCCTATGCATCTCCCCTAGGACAGGGTTAGAACATAGTCCTAGGCAATGTTCTCCTTTGGGAAAATATTCCTCTTGTCCGTGAGAGAGGGCTTGCAAGATTTTTGGCCCCCACCAGTCTCTCTCCTCGGAGGATCCTGCTAGACACACCCTTTCGTGAGTTTGTTGGGTGGGGGAGTTTTTGACACCTCGTTACCCTGGGGCCTGGTCCTTCCCCAGCAGTAAAGGGACGGGCTCCAGTTTCGTGATTCCTTCGCGTTCTTGTGGCAGTCTCACTGAGATTTTGGGCTCGTGTGCTCCCGAGCCTTCGGGCTCCTGTTACGATGAGCCTTCAGGCTCTCGTAGCCTGGGACCTTTGGGTCCTCGTCATGCTGAGACTTTTTCCTCGTGTCCTGGAACCTTCAGGTTCTCGTTGTGTAGAGCCTTTGCACTCTAGTGACTTGCGTTGTATAGAGCCTTCGGGCTCTCATGATCCTCGTTCCGTTTAGCCCTCGGGCTCTCATGACCTGCGTTGCGTCGAGCCTTCGCGGCTCTCGTGATTCATGTTGCGTTGAGCCTTCGGGCTCTTGTAACCCTCGTTACTCTGAGCCTTCAGGCTCTTGTGATCCTCGTTACGCTGAGCCTTCAGGCTCTTGTGACCCGGAACCTTCAAGTTCTCATCGTGTAGAGCCTTCGGGCTCTCATAACCCTTGTTACGCTGAGCCTTCGGGCTCTTGTGATCCTCCTTACGCTGAGCATTTGGAATCTCGTGACCCAGAACCTTCGGGTTCTCATCGCGTAGAGCCTTCAGGTTCTTGTTGCATAAAGTCTCTGGCTCTTGGTGACCCTCGTTACATTGAGCCTTCTGGCTTTCGTGATTCGCGAGGCGTTGAGGCTTTGGGCTCTCGTAACCCTCATTATGCTGAGACTTTGGGCTCTCGTGATCCGGAACCTTCAGGTTCTCGTCGCATAGAGCCTTAGGGCTCTCATGGCTTGCGTTGCGTAGAGCCTTCGGGCTCTCGTGACCCTTGTCGCGTTGAGCCCTCGGGCTCTCGTGACCCTTGTCTCGTTGAGCCCTCGGGCTCTCGTGACACGAATTGTATTGAGCCTTCTGGTGCACGTGAGCTTTCACTTGTTGTGAGACAGCCTTCCTCACCTCGCTGCTCTCCTCGTCATTTGCCCTCACAGTGGTCCGTGCGACTGACTGCCCTGATTCATCCTAGATATTGGTACCCTCTATGTTATGTATTATTGTAACAATGTACTATGTTATTTCAAGTGTTTCAGGTATTGCGCAACATTGCATCATATTGCATGAATAAGACATGTTATGCTTTGATCATAAGAGTAATGATTTGTTTTGGTATTAGGATTCAAACATTTGTTGATTACCTCAGATAAGATGTGATTCTTTATGATTTATGCTGGAGTAGGATTTAAGTCTTTTCAGAGCGATGCTCTTTTGTTTAGCAATGTTTTGGTTTGTGAGATTTGTGTAAGACGCTCCATATACACTTGAGAGTCAGCTGTCACAAAGTGAAGTTCATAATGTAGTCTTTTATACATTAAAGACGTATTTTATTAATACCAACGTATTATTATCCATCAAGCAAATATCAACGAAGATGGGATCAGCTGAGAAATAATTACTAATGATTATACATCTCTGTTCCAGGTAATTATTATGGTTAATAGAACTTCCTACCTAAACATATATACATCATATTTTGGCGACGAGGATGGGATCAGCTGAGAAATAATTACTAATGATTATACATCTCTGTTCCAGGTAATTATTATGGTTAATAGAACTTCCTACCTAAACATATATACATCATATTTTGGCGACCGACGTTTGAGGACGACGGACAAGCAGGGAGAAGCAAGCAGGGAGAAGCATTGGAGCCTATGTACAAAGACGGCCAGCACAAGAGAAGGTCTTCTTACATTGGAAATCAAGAGTAAAATCGCCCAATGAAGATTTTACCAGCAGCAGAATAGGAATTTCATCAAATACACAAAAGGGTGAAATTTTAAGTTGGGTAGGTAGGAAGTATACTTGTGACTGCAGTATAGCAACTTAACCTACCACAAGGTAAGCAAACAAAATGCCTTTTAACATCGAAGCACCTCAAGCTTTTAGCGTCACTGCTGAGCCTAATTCTGTTGCAACACGATGGCAACAGTGGTGTGAGGAATTTAAGATTTATTTAGAAGCATTAGGGAACATGAAGGATGCACAAAAGAAGGCATTATTACTTCATACAGCAGGTAGGGAAGTTCGGGAAGTGTTTAAGACTTTGCAGCCTACAGATGACACAAGTGAAGCTGCAATTAAGGCTCTTACCACATATTTTGCTCCTCAAGTCAATAAATTTTTTGAAAGATACCAGTTTTCAGCGCAAGCTTATCAGAAAGAAAATGAAAGTTTAGATGCATTTGTGACTAGACTAAAGAATTTAGCTGTTTCATGTGAATTTCTAGAGTTAGAGAATGTTATCATAGATCAAGTAATTGCACATTGCACATCAGAAGAGCTAAGAAAGAAATTATTGCAAGATAAAGATTTAACATTAGAAAAGGTATTGATAACAGGCAGAGCTTTAGAAACATCAAATAGGCAAAGTCACATAATAGGTAGTTCTACAAGCAATAGAATGGAACATTCTAAAATTAATACAGTAGGTTCTAAGTGGAAAACCAATGAGAATCAGAGAAGGAATATGTCAAAGCCTAGTCATAGAAAAGTGCCTAACACTAATGTTCATAAATATCAGAATCAGGCTTATACACAGAAACAACAGGAAAAACCCAAGTGTTTTAGGTGTGGTAAAACTGATCATCTTGCATACGAAGCAAAGAAATGCCCTGCTACTGGACAGACATGCCAGAATTGCAGAAAGCTAGGTCATTTTGCAACTGCTTGTAGATTTCCTAAACAGTACGCAAAGAAAATAAATGCTACAGTTGATACTATGGGTCAAGAGAATAATGAGGAAAATGTTCATGATAATCAGGTTAGTTCAGAAACTGATTTTGCGTTTCACATAAATTCAGTCAATAAAGGTGCAAAGAAACATATCATGGTAGAAGTAATCATAAATGGTAAACCAATTTTGATGCAAGTTGACACAGCAGCCGATGTATCAATTATGTCTGAGAAAATGGCTAAAGGCATTCCTAATTTGTTATTAGAAGGTACAAATAGAGTTTTGAAAAGTTATAATGGTTTTGATATTCAGGTAATAGGTGTTTCGAACGTAGAAGTACAGTACAAAGAACAGAAATTAGAGAGAATGCCATTAACAGTAGTAAAAGGTAATGGACAAACTTTGCTAGGTTTAGATTGGCTACAGTATTTGAAGTTAGATTGGCCTAGTATTTTGAAGGTTGCAGGTAGACAAGATGAAAACAAAAATGAAATGTCTATGAATGATATCCTATCAGAGTTTCAAGACGTATTTGAAGATAAAATAGGTACAGTAAAGAACGCAAAGGCAATTTTAGTTTTGAAACCTGACAGTTCTCCTAGATTTTTTGCTCCGAGACCAGTACCATATGCATTGAAAAGTGCAGTTGAAACAGAAATCAAGAGATTAGAAAGTGAAGGTTCTTGGGAAAAGGTCACATATTCAGATTGGGCTACACCATTAGTTCCTATTGTGAAGGAAAGGGGACAGGTTAGGTTGTGTGGAGATTACAAAGTAACGTTAAATCCACAACTGCAAGTAGCTCAACATCCCTTACCAAATCCGAAAGACATGTTTGCAACTATGTCAGGATGCAGTGTTTTTTCTAAATTAGATTTAAGACAAGCATTTCAACAGCTTCCCATGGATGAAACTTCACAAGAATTATGTACAGTAAATACATCCTTAGGTTTGTTTAGGCCAAAGAGATTACCTTATGGAGTTGCAAGTAGTCCAGCTATATGGCAACAAACTATGGATAAGATTTTTTCAGGAATGCAAGGAGTATTCATTTTTATAGATGATATTTTAATTGCGGGTAAAGACACGAGAGAACATAGAGAAAGATTGCGAACAGTTCTGAAGAAGTTGAAGGAACATAATATTAGAGTAAATAAGAACAAATGTATTTTAGAAGTTGATTCAGTGGAATACTTAGGTTTTGTAATAAATGGCAAGGGTATTCACAAAACTAAAGAGAAGATTAAAGCTGTACAATCAACAAAAGTGCCAGAAAATGTTAAGGAATTACAATCATTTCTAGGTTTAGTAACATTTTATGGGAATTTCATTCAGAATTTGTCTACAATTGCACATCCATTGTATAATCTGTTGAATAAGGGTGTAGAATGGAAGTGGACAAAAGAGTGTCAGGAATCTTTTGAAAGAATCAAGCAGGAAATAACATCACCTACATTCTTAGTACATTATCGAATGGATTTACCAGTTAAATTAGTTTGTGATGCATCAAACATAGGTCTAGGTGCAGTATTATCTCATGTAATGCCAGATGGAACAGAAAAACCAATTGCATTCACTTCTAGAGTATTGAACAAGGCAGAAAGGAATTACTCTCAAATAGAAAAGGAAGGTTTAGCATTAGTTTATGGAGTTAAAAAATTCCATATGTATCTTTATGGTAGGAAAAAGTTCACACTTGTTACAGATCATAAACCTTTATTAGCAATATTGGGTCCAAAAGCAAGTTTACCTACGTTGGTAGCTGCAAGACTACAACGTTGGGCAGTTACGTTAGCAGCGTACCACTATGATATAGAATACCGTCCAACATCAAATATGGGTAATGCAGATGCTTTATCCAGATTACCCGTAGACAAAGCTCCAGAAGAGTATGATGACAGTGTTTTATTAATTTCAGTATGTAATGTACCAATAACTGCAAAAGATGTAGCACACAGTACCAAGCAAGACCCAGTACTTAGTAAGGTTTTGGAGAGTTTAATGACAGGTAGGGACTTATGTGGAAAGGAGGAAAATTGTAAACCGTATAAGGATATATGGTATGAACTGAGTGTGACACAAGGAATAGTGATGAGAGGTTCCAGGGTAGTTATTCCTAATTCACTGAGAAATAAGGTTTTGTCTGAAATACATGCTGATCACCAAGGTATTGTAAGATCAAAGTCAATTGCGAGAACTTTTGTATGGTGGCCAGGTGTAGATAAAGATGTGGAATGTTATATAAAGAATTGTATGAATTGTGTTATGCAACAAAACAATCCTCAATTTGCTAGAATGCACCCGTGGGAGTTGCCCAGGTATCCATGGCAAAGAGTGCATATAGATTTTGCAGGTCCTTTTTTGAATTATTTGTTTTTGATAGTAGTAGATGCTTACAGTAAGTGGCCAGAAATTATCCCAATGAAGACGACAACGTCTTACGCCACAATAAAAGAGTTAATGCAAATTTTTTCAACGCATGGTATTCCAGAAAGAATTGTTACAGATAATGGTCCACAATTTACCTCACAAGAGTTTAAAGAATTTTGTAATGTCAATGGTATAAAGCATACATTTTCAGCTACATATCATCCATCTACTAATGGAGAGGCTGAAAGATTTGTCCAAACATTTAAGCACAATATGAAGTGTAGAAGAGCAAATTCAAGTAATATATTTTTGCATGTGTCAAAATTTTTATTGTCTTATAGAACAACGCCCCACAGCACAACAGGCGTGGCACCCTCAAATTTGTTAATGGGAAGGAGGATAAGGTGTAAGTTAGATTTGTTGTATCCAAGTTTGCAAAGTGATTTAGAAGATAAAGGGTATAAACAAATAGCAAAGCTTCCTAATGTAAGACATTTTTTACCTTTGTCTGATGTCATGGTAAGATCGTACAACACTCCAGAGAAGTGGGTACCAGGAGAGATTGTAAGAGAGATAGGAAATTTACATTATGATGTTCGTGTTGGTGATAATGTTGTAAAACGTCATGTTGATCAATTACAGCCGTTAAACAGAAAGACAGTAGAGCATGTGAATGTTAGAGAGGAGAAACTTAAAGAAGTTGTTAGATCAAATGAGTCAAGTATTAACCAAGATGGTCCAACATCCAATGTAGATTCAGAACCAATTCATGTACCAGTACAAGATGAGGTTAAAGTGCTTCCTAATAGGATTAACAGAGGAAAGCCCCCTGAGAGATTAGATTTATGAATGTTTTTACAATGTCAAGTTAAGGGGGAGGAGACTGTTATGTATTATTGTAACAATGTACTATGTTATTTCAAGTGTTTCAGGTATTGCGCAACATTGCATCATATTGCATGAATAAGACATGTTATGCTTTGATCATAAGAGTAATGATTTGTTTTGGTATTAGGATTCAAACATTTGTTGATTACCTCAGATAAGATGTGATTCTTTATGATTTATGCTGGAGTAGGATTTAAGTCTTTTCAGAGCGATGCTCTTTTGTTTAGCAATGTTTTGGTTTGTGAGATTTGTGTAAGACGCTCCATATACACTTGAGAGTCAGCTGTCACAAAGTGAAGTTCATAATGTAGTCTTTTATACATTAAAGACGTATTTTATTAATACCAACGTATTATTATCCATCAAGCAAATATCAACGAAGATGGGATCAGCTGAGAAATAATTACTAATGATTATACATCTCTGTTCCAGGTAATTATTATGGTTAATAGAACTTCCTACCTAAACATATATACATCATACTCTAGACCTTGTTCAGGGCGAAGGAGGGAGGGAAGCTCCTGAGCAGATCTCTGCTCTGAAGTTTCAACGCCCAGCACCTTCCACGTCGGGTAGGCCTGTGCCAATCTTGCCTGTAGGAAAAAGTCAAAGAAACAGTCTGAGGTTCCTAGACCTATGACTTCTGTTCGTCCAAAGGATCCCCCTCCCAGTTCATCGGGAGGTAGAGAGCTCCCATTGCTCCCATGGCTGTAGTGTGGGAGGCTTTGATGGGGGCCATTCCCTATTCTCAATTCTTGGGCAGTACACCTAGAATCCCTCTGTTGGCTGCTCTCCTTCCCGACACCTCTCCTCCTGCAGGTTCTAGTAGGACCTCAGAAGGTTCTGCTCTGGCGAGACCTTTTCGTAAGGAGAGACCCGTCTCCCCTCGGTAAAGGAGTTGGAATGAAATAACCTCAGAGGTTTAAGGGAGTTCCCTGCATTTCTTGGTTACACTTGCTAAACCGAGGTGGAAAAGGAATAGGACTAGGCCGCCTCCCACTAGGAAGGACAGGACAATCCCCATGACAGAGTCCTTCCGCCTCTCCCAAATAGTAGTTCCTAGGGAGTCTCGCCCTCCAACTCACTTTGACGCTATTCCTCCTTCTGGAAAGGACCAGTACCCTCTCAGGAAAGAGAAAACTGTAAGGCCTTCTCTTGTGGAGGAACTCTTATCTCAGTGCAAGGAACCGAAGGCCTTTTTCACCATTCCAAAGTCCTCGGCAAATGCTGCGCCTCAGCAAGAGAGGCAGAGGGAAGCCTCGTCTAGTTTGTCAACTAAAGTTGCCCCATCAATGGCTTACAGTGATGACTTTGACCCACCCCAGGCTCCTATGGATGTGAGTTCGGAGGTTAATGAGCAATTTGATCTTGAGGACGACCTTTTGCCATCAGCCGCTAAACCTAAGCTCTCAGAGCTAGAGCAGGAGTCAGAGCATACCTTCTGTCAGGTCTTAACTTGCGTTAGAGCCATCAGTGGACTGCCAAATCCATCGGCAGCCACTCACAATGGAAAAGACTTGGTCTTGGACCAGGTCTAAGGTACTCTGAAATCCATAAGGGCCAGTGCAGATCTGCCCTGGTCAAAGGGGTTGAAGAGTGCCAGACAGAAGGCAGTGGCTCAAGCCACAGTCTCCTCTACTTCCTTCTGCACTAGCTCCTCCTCTAATCTCCTCCTGCTGCCGTTTGTGCAGCAGAGAAGATCCATGAGATCCTTAGTGAGCCTCTTCCTCCATTGCCTTTGGACCACTCACTAGTGACACTGTCGAGGGGCATCCCCTTCGAGAGACTAACGGGACTCTTGGTCACGTACTCGGCCTTGGAGATCATCAACTAGGAGAAGGTTGCGAAGTATGCCATGAAGGCAACTTCGTGGCTGGACTCCTGGTTGGGATCTGTGGGACACCTGGTCAGATCTCAGGACTGGTCTTGTGAGTCCACAAGGAGGTCACTGGAATCCTTCCTATTGTCCGGCACCAGGACGATCGTGTTCCTCTCTCTCCAGGTTGTTAACCTGTGGGCCAATACCATCCTTAAGAGGAGGGATTCAATCATTGAGAAGTTTCATCAACAACTCCCACAGGCTGAGGTTTGTAGGCCATGAAACTCCTCTTTCGAGTGGAGTTCTCTTTTTGAGCGGGAAGATGTCGAGCGGGTGTTGGAGAGGTCGAGGAAGTCCAGCTAGGACTCCCTATCCAAAAGACCTTACCAACCTCCGCCACAGAAAAAAACAGCCTGCATCCTAACCGCAGACAAATAGGGCTAGGGGCCCAAAACAACAGGTCCTAACAAGTCTAAAAAGTCCTTTCGGGGCAACCGTAGAGGTTAAAATTCTTCCCGTGGAGGAAAGGGAAATAGGGGATCTGGCAGAGGCCGATGCCGCTAGGACGGGCAATCCTCCCACATATCCACCTGCGGGGGAATGCCTACAGAGCCGCTGGTTAAGGTGGCTGCAGCTCGAGGCCGAACCTTGGACAGTCGACTCAGGATCCAATCCCAATAAGCTCCTATGCAAAGGGATCCGCTAAGGAGCTACCCTCCAGGCAAGGATGCTCTCCAAGAGGTTCTTGTTGGGTCTCCAGGCTGCTTCAGTCGACTTTCTGGTGAAAAAGGCGTCTGGACACAAGTCATCGATCTCTCAGCCTTGAATAGGTTTGTCAGTCAAACTTCGTTCAAGATGGAGACAGCCGATACGGTCAGACAAGCAGTAAGACCGCAGGACTTCATGAGCATACTGGATCTCAAGGACTCATACTTCCAGATCTCAGTCTATCTGTCTTCCAGGAAGTATCTATGAATCATGTTCAACCATAAACAATACCAGTTCAAGGTACTGTGTTTTGGTCTTTTCACAGCACCCCTGGTCTTTAGGAGAGTGTTCGCCCTAGAGTCATCTTGGGTTCACAGAATTGGCATTCGTCTTCTAAGATACTTGGACGACTGGCTGATTATAGCAGACTTGGTGGTGACCCTTCTTCAACACCGAGACAGACTTCTGAGGCTTTTTCAAGATCTGGGGATTATGGTAAACCTTGAGAATTCTCAACTGCTTCTCTCTCAAAGACTGGTATACCTGAGCTTGATAAATAGACACAAAATGGCACAAAGCCTTTCCATCAGACAAAAGAATTTGGAGGCTGAAGAAGGTATCACAGCTCTTCCTCAAGCGAGAAGAGCTCCATGCTCAGAGCTGGCTACGTCTGCTCAGCCATCTATAATCTGTGTCCCGACTAGCACCAAATGGATGCCTGAGGATGAGATCCTTCCAGTGACGTCTCAAGTCCCAATGGAATCAGGCCATCAATTCCCCAGACTCCTCAGTTCACCAAAGGACCAGAGGTACAGACAGACCTTAAATATTGATTGGCAGACAAGAACCTCTCCAAAGGGGTCAATCTTCTTGTTCCTCCCCTGGAGTTGATGCTCTTTTTAGATGCATCAAAAGAAGGGTGGGTGGCCCACATGTTGCACCACACCATGTCCGGCCTGTGGTCCGAATCAAAAAGGTATCGGCACATAATTTTCTGGGAGATGAGGGCAGCCTTCCTCGCCCTCCAACAGTTCCTCCACTTCCTGGGGGGCCACTCTGTTGTATTGATGAGCGACAACACCACGGTAGTAGCTTACCTAAACAAGGAAGGCGGTACCTTTTTGTAGCCTTTGTGCCATTTAGCAGTAGAGATACTCAGATGGGCAGAAGACAGCTCAGTGTCTCTATCTGCTCACTTCATTCCAGGTAAGAGGAATGTGCTTGCATACAATCTGAGCAGAGCGACTCAGAATGTGGGCTCTGAGTGGTCTTTGAATCATCTTGTAGCCAACAAAGTCCTGACTTTGTGGGGTTCCCTGACTGTAGACCTGTTCGTAATGGCACTGAACTTCAGGCTCCCACTCTACTGCTCCCCAGTCCCAGATCTCCAAGCTCTTTGGCAAGGTGCATTCCAACATCGGTGGGAGAACATAGATGTGTACGTGTTCGCCCTGTTCTGTCTGATGAGAAAAGTCCTCAACCAGGTTAGAATAATCAAGAACTTATTAGTGACCCTAATAGCTTCATTATGGCATCACGCAGAGTGGTTCCCGGACCTTCTGCAGCTCCTGACGGAGATCCCAAGGGAACTCCCTCCACGACATGATCTACTTAAACAGCCGCATGCCAATATCTTTCACATTGCAGTAGTTTCGCTTCAACTTCATGCTTGGGGACTGTCCAGCACCTCCTCTCTCAGGGAGGTTTTTAGCAACGAGTTGTGGAAAGGATGTCTAAGCACCTCAGACGCTCTTCAGCATCGGTCTACCAGGTGAAGTGAGCTCTTTTCTGTGGTTGGTGTCGTGGCAGGTGTATCTCTCCCCTCGCTAAAATTATCACGGCTCATCTTCCAGCTTCGGGGAAAGTAATATCTCCATAAATAGCTCCAGGTTTGTATCGTTAGGAAAAATACAAATTACAAATTTGTCATTGTTCCGACACAAATACACACCCTTCGCTATTTTTAGCGACATACCTTAGGCGAAACTGAAAGACAAGCCACGATAATTTTAGCGAGTGATAACCACCCCGACCGCTAGTTGGGGGGACGCTGGTAGCCAGCAACCCCGCTCACTCACACATCTGGGCTGAGCACCCGCTTTTCTTTGTGGCTCAGTAAAGGAAGGTCACTGCCCCTCTCTCCCGCCGTTAAGACTTGCCTTTTGATTGTTTAACAGTTAATTCTGTTTTTTTCCGTAACTGGAATACAAACCTACGCTATTTATTAGGGGTTATTACTTTCGGTAAAGCTGAAAGAATGAGCCATTAAAATTTTAGTGAGGGTTAACTATCCATTCCGCTAGTTAGCAGGGGTAGGGGGATAGCTTGCTACTGCTCCCGCTGACACACCTGTGATTTAGCTCACTTTGCCCTTGGCTCGGCTAGTGAACGGTCATTGCCGTTCTTCATCCTCACCAAGTTATTTTGGACTGCCATTAATTGCTTTTTGTTTGTGCTTTCTCTTTATTAGTGTGTTTGTGTGTTGATTTCTGCCGACCATGCGTACCTGCCCTGTACTTGAAGGCCGGCCCTGTGGTACTTTCATGTCGGCCATGGACACCGATCATCACACCCTTTTTCCCGCCTGCAGAGGTCAACAGTGTGATAGAGAAAACAAGTGTAGTGAGTGTTAGGAATCGTCTGCCTCCCAGTGGGAAAGGTTTGGGCGCCGGCGAAAGCAGTCAAAGCAGGATATTTCTCCTTCGAAGATTTCTTCGAAAGGGAAAATACCCAAGGCTTTATCTTCTGCTTTCCAACCTTCCTCTGAAGCTCCTACTCAATCAGCCTCTTCCGAGAGATCGTCGAGTAGTAGCGTAGGCCCTTTTATTGTTGGTCAACCCTGGTCCTTGAGAGATGGTGTTGCTTCCCCTAGCGAAGCAGCCCCTCCTCTCTCCGCGGGTGAGGCCTTGTGTCTTTCTCCTTTAGTACAGGTGTGGTCGTCCTTGGGGCTTCCAGGTCCGCCCTCCAAGGACTCCTTGCTGCAGGTCATCATCTGTGGTGCTAGTGTGCAGCCTTCGTTGACTTTGGAGGTGGATCCTCTGTCATACGTCAATGCAGTGGTGTCTGAGGCGTCTTCTGCTGCTGCTGCCGATGCCCCTGCCTCTTCAGGCTCTCCAGCTGTTGCTGTTGACATCGCTTCCCCCGTTCCTGATTATCCTTCTAGGGGGAAGTAAAGTCTTTCGTCTGTCTCTCCTGCGAGTTTTTCTCCTCGGAGGAGTTCACTCAATGCTGCTTCTAAAGGTCAGCTTACTGATCCACGGGCCCCCAGAGGGCGTCATCGATATCGCAGAACTCGTCCTCTGCTTCGCCTTAGAGGTTGCCCTTCGCCATCGGTGAAAAGATGCCTCTTCGGCTCTTCAGCCTTGTCTTCGCAGCCTTCCCCCGCAGAGGAGCCTCCTCTTCCACCGTCTTCTGGCCCTCGACTTTCGCTCCTTCCTGGACCTTCTCCTGACGACGCTGCCGCTAGTCCGTGGACTTCGGTCTTGGACTCTTCTGTGGATCGCTCGCGATCCCCCACGGTGGATGTTCGCCCTTACAAAGGGCACATCCATGTTCCTGACCTGCCTTCACCTTTCCTGTCTCGTGATGTTTCAAAACATCACTTGCCCTTGCGAACGCGCCTTCCTTCACAGCGTTCCAGACCTTTGGCTGGGCGGCACCGCTCTCCAACGCACCAGCGCTCATCAGTGCACCAGCGCTCACCATCTTGTCAGCGCTCTCCAGGACGCCAATGCTTTCCAGTGCATCAATGCTCCCTAGCACGTCATTGCTCTCCAGCGCATCAGCGCTCTCCTGCGCTTCAGCGTTCTCCAATGCCCCGATCGCCGGCGCTCCAGCACGTTCTCGCTGTTCGAAATACCAGCACTTGCTGGATCGCCAACGTTCGCCAGCATATCTACGATCAGCAGCACACCTGCAATCACCAGCGCGACAGTGCTCTTCTGCACTCCTGCGCTTCTGCACTCTTCTACTCATCAGCGCTCTCCAGCTCGCAAGCGTTATCCTGTGCGCCAGCGCTCTCAAGATTCCGAGGGAGAGCTTCCCTTCATCAACTGTTTAGCAAGCCTCCTCCTAATGGGGAGAATTGCTGACAGCTCGACGAAGATCAGCAGCTGTTATCTCATCGCCGAAGACTACGGTTCTCCCCCTTGGACTGGGGGAAAGCAAAGTTCAAGGCAAGGTCATCCTTCGGGAGGACATCTCTCTCGTTGAGAGATCTTTTCATGACCAGATAGTGCCTTTGGCCGAGGATGACACTTCTTCCCCTAGAAGGGGAAAGTAAAGTCCGAGGCATTGTCCTCCTTCGGGAGGACATCTCTCATCTGCGAGAGATTGATCCGTGACCAACATGAGACATACGCCTATGCTTTTCTCCTTAGGATGGGGAGGGGAAGCATAGTTCTATGGGAAAACATTCCTCTCATTCGCTAGAGAAAGTTCGTGATCAGCTTTTTTGTGACAGCGCAGACTCCCTCTCCGGAGGATCCTGCTAGACATTCCCCTTTTGGAGTCCGGCGTGTGGAGGAGTTTCTGACCCCTCTTCATCCTGGCCGTGCTCCTTCCCAGCGGTAAGGAGATGTCTTTTGGAACCTTTGGGTTCAAGTGATGATGTTCCTTCGGATTCTCGTGACAATCTTGCATCGGGCTTGGGTGACCCCGAGTCTCTGGGCCCTCGTTACATTGAGCCTTCGGACTCTCGTGAAGGTTACGCTAAGCCTACGGACTCTTGTAACCTGGGACCTTCAGATCCTCCTTACGCTAAGCCTGCAGGTTCTCGTGACCCGGTACCCGTGGGTTCCCATTGCGTAGAGCCCTCGGAATCTCGTGATCTGCATTACGTTGAGTCTTTGGCTCTCATGACCCTTGTTATGTTGAGCCCTCGGTGTCTCGTAACCCAGAGTCCCCAGACTCTCGTTGAATATGCCTCCATGCTCTTGTAACCCTTGTCGTGCTAAGCCTTCGGGCTCTTGTGTCTTGTGTTGCGCTGAGCCCTTAGGCTCTGGTGACCCTTGTTACTTTAATCTTTCGCTCTCTCGTGACCCTCGTTACGTTGAATCTTCGGGCTCTTGTAACCCAGAGTCTCCGGACTCTCATTATTGAGAGCCTCTGGGCTCTTGTCACGCTGAACTTTCTGGATCCCGTGACTAGATTGAGCCTTCATGCTTTGTGACTCCTGTTATGCTGAGCCTTTGGTCCCTCATAACTCGTTTCGCTGAACCTTGGGTTCTCGTGGCACTCGTTGTGTTGAGCATTCCGGCTCTTGTGACTCCTGTTACGCTGGTCCTTCAGTCTCTCGTAATCCTCGTTATGCTGGGCCTTCCGGCTCTCATAACCATGAGTCCTCGGGCTCTTGTCACTCTGAGCCCGCGGGCTCTCATAACCATGGGCCTCCTAGTCCATGTTACTCAGAGCTCTTGGGTTCTCATGACACAGAACCTTCGGGTTCTTGTCACTCTGAGCCTTAGGGGTCTTGTCACTCTGAGCCTTAGGGTTCTTGTCACTCTGAGCCTTAGGGTTCTTGTCACTCTGAGCCTTCGGGTTCTTGTCACTTTGAGCCTTCGAGCTCTATTGACATGGAGCCTTCGGGTTCTTGTCACTCTGAGCCTCCTGGCTCACGTTACGTTTTGCCTCCTGGATTTTTTTAACTCAGAACCTCCAGGTTCATGTTGCGCCGAACCTCTTGGTTCTCGCGACTGCGAGCCTTCGGGTTCTCGTGACTTTCAGCCTTCAGGCTCTCGTGACTTCGGGCCTTTGGACCCTAGTCATTCTGAACCTTGAGGTTCTCTTGACCCTGAGCCTTCGAGCTCTCGTTGCGTGAAGCCTTTGGGCTCTCGTGATTTCAGGCCTTTGGGCCTTTGTCATGTGGAAGTTTTTGATTCTCGTGACATTGAGCTCAGATTTTCGTCTCGCCGAGCCTTCGGGCTCTCGCTACGTTGATCGCCTAGGATCTTGTAGTGGGACGACTGCTCTCTACGCTGTAGCGTCATGTGAGTTATGTCACTCTACAGTCCTAGCAGCTGGTTGCTTTGCATCAGGTAACAGTGCCAACGTTGCACGACGTACTAGCCCTGCGTGACGTATCAGCGTCACGGGACTTGTAAACGTCACTTTATGCTCCCAGCTGGTCGCTATGCATCAGCTTTGCTGGTCTTGCCAGCTTTGTGTCTGTTGTCTTTGGACGAACCACCGTCAACTTCCCCCACCCCTCCCACTATCTAGTGGTTGGGGTAGCAGGTGGCTACTGATCGTCTCTCATCACTGAGAAACCCTCACCCTCTGTGAGGTCTTTGCCTCCATTAGATGGTGGTATTTCTTGCTAGCGAAAAAGCGGTGGCTGGCAACCCCATACGAGAAAGCGTTCCGCTGGTAACCCCATACGAGAAAGTGTTTGCTGGCATCCCTCATACGAGAAAGCGTTCGATGACAACCCCATACAAACCTGCCTAGTGTATGTGTTTGTTGTCCTGGGCTAACAAACCCTTACATACCAGACTATACCCTTTATGGGAAACTCGTCCCTGAGAAGTTTTACGTAAGTCCTACAGGTGTTTGTTAAAACTCAATAAAAGGCCGTAAGAACTCCTTCTGAGGTGCATGCGCGCTCTCCAAGAAAAAAACCTTTAGGTTATTGCCACAAACACATTTTCTACTGATAGCTTGAGTCAGTCACATGCTGTCATTGTACCTCTGGGCACAACCAATTCTTGTTTAACACGATAGGATTGTGAGTCATTTTTAATTTTTTTACCTTTATGGGTTATAGTCTTAAGCCTCTAGTGGTAAAATTATAGAATGATGTAATAAACAGTTTGTAGAAAATAAGATTGGTTTTGAATGTAGTTTGTGGTGCTTTGGATGGTTTTGATCATGATTCCTGTTGGAAATTGATAGTTATTGAGTTATGGTGGGTCAACTACCATAACTGAAAAGATATGGCTTTGCGCTAGGTATCTTCATCAATTACGTTTGAAACACCTTAAGATATAGTGTTCTTGTCAAATTGTTATGATATTTGAATTAACTTTTTTAAACTTTGTTTCCATTAATCATCGTCATAAAAAAGTCATTGTATTAAAAAAACAGTTACCCTAATGAAAACCCAGTAACAGTAATGAAAGACTCAAAACGCTGGAGCTTTTGTTTTTCAGGATTTCCAGACAAAATGGGTTTTTATCCCGTTTTGCTTCGTTCGTAGCAGTTTCTTTGTACTGTATTACAAATACCTCCTTACTTAATTGAGGTAATGATTTACTGGTTTTTTCTCTGCCATATGCTTACCTAGCTCGCGATTAAACATTATTTCACTGCTCCTATGTTTGGGCAAGGAGATTGTTTCACTATGTGCGTTATCCCCATGGGCTAGTATTTTGCCATTAATTTTCAATTACTGTATATAAACTTAAAATGGTGAATACACACTTAACAAAGGGGCGAATTGTATAGCTTCTTGCTCCAGCATCTGTTCGAACATGGACCAGGCTTCCATTTCCAATGAGGAGACTCAATGTCTCAAACACACGTTTCTACCCTAACCTTTTATTATTGATATGATCAGTAAAATAAGAGCTCTGATTATATTGGATATCGCAATACAGTACTGAAATTAAGTAACAAAGAGGTTTAAAATATAAATTGCCGGCCCTTTATTCTGCTTGAACAAGTTATTTATGGCAGTAGCATCACCTACCACTGCTTTTCTGAACTACCAGGTGGAAGGAGGCTCTTATGATATGTGCCATGACACCAAAAGGAGCAAAACGGGTATTTTTATTAAAATCTGTAACTTTGTTGATAGAGGTTTCCGCCAGTAGTACTGTATATGATATTCAAAATAGTGTTTGTTCCCATACTAACAAACCTTCCGTTATTTATATGGATATTCTTTCACCGGCAGCTGGAGGTAGCCATTAGACTTCAATTGCGAGGTGGCAACCCTGCCTAATCGCTTAGCGTGTAGGCAGGGGGTGGCTGGGGGTGGTACCCAGCCGCCTCTATATATACTCTCACAGCGGTGAGAGACGTCTTTATTTCTTTTGGTTTCGTAGAAATCGAATGTGTCCGCTCTCCTCCTGACTGTCATTGGACTTATTGATTTTTGCTTTCTCTTTGCAGGTGTACGTGTTCTTCTGATAACGCCTCCACCATGAGAACGTGTCCAGAACGAGAGGGTGCGGCGTGCGGGATCTTCATGTCGTCGTTAGAGACCGACCCGCACTTTTTGTGTCCGACATGCCGAGGGCATCGTTGCGAGCAGGATTCGCCCTGCACACAGTGTAGGGAGTGGTTTACCTCCCCATGGGAGAAGTTTGGGTGGCGTAGGAAGAAGAAGGCTAAGAGCGATTGCTCTCCCTCAAGGGCGAGAGGTGAGCGTTTTTCTTTTTCTCGCACCCCTAAATCTCTCTCAAAAACTCCTCACGCGCCCTCTCACGAGGAATGAGCGAGTAGGAGCGCAGATCGCTTATCTCCTTGGCAACCCCAGGGTACTTGGTGGATTGTTGCTTCCTCTAGAGGAACAACTTCTCCTCTAGCTGCTGGCAAGCCTTTCTCCCTTTCAGATTTGTTTCAGGTGTGGTCGTCCTTAGGGATTTCGGGACCCCCTTCGAAGGAGGAGCTGCAGCTCCTTCTTCAGTGTGGTGCCACAAGGGAACCTTCTCCGGAGCCGTCGACATCTCACGCTTTGGAACTGTGCGAGGTTCATCTGTCGCCTTCCACTGGCCCTTCCATGTGTGGACGAGGTGATTATTCGCGTTCGCCTCTCCAACGACCCCCTGCTGATGACGAACCCTCTCTCCATCCTGGGACCTCGTCGTCCCTTAATCCTCAACCCTCTGTTTCTTCCCAACGAAACCCTCTGGTTGCAGGTGACGATCTTACGGGGATCAGCGTGTCTTCCACCAGCAGTACTAAGTGACCAGCATAAACAAACAGGGCAGTACCTTTTTGCAGCCTCTATGCTATCTTGCAGTAAAGATCCTTAGATGGTCACAAGAACATTCGGTGGCTCTATGAGCTCGCTTCTTTGTCGGCAAGAGGAATGTGCTTGCGGACAATCTGAGCAGAGCGACTCAGATAGTAGGCTCCGAATGGTCTTTGAATCGTCAGTTAGCAAACAAAGTCCTGACTTTGTGGGGTTCCCCGACTGTAGACCTGTTCGCAACACCTCTGAATAGCAAGCTTCCGCTGCACTGTTCTCCAGTCTCGAATCCTCAGGCTGTATGGCAAGATGCATTCTAACAACGGTTGGACAACACCAATGTTTACGCCTTTCCCCCGTTTTGTCTGATGAGAAGCCTGTTCAACAAAACAAGAGCATCCTAAGATCTAATGATGACCCTTGTATCTCCACTATGGCATCACACAGAGTGGTTCCCAGACCTCTTGCAACTTCTCGTAGATCTACAGAGAGAACTCCCTCCATGACCAGATCTACTTGAACAGCCACACTCGAACATCTTCCACAAGACCGTGCAGTCGCTTCGACTTCACGCTTGGAGACTATCCAGCGTCTCCTCTCTCAGAAGGGCTTTTCACGACAAGTTACGCAACAAATGTCTGGGCACTTGCGTAGGTCCTCAGCTTTGGTCTACCCGGCAAAATGGAGAGTCTTCTGTGGTTTGTGTTGTGGAAGGAATATCTCTCCACTGGATGCCACTACAGGTATTCCAGTAATAGCGGAGTTTCTTGTATACCTTCAGGAGGAAAAGCTCCTTTCAGTATCGGCGGTGAAAGGCTATCGCTCAGCCTTAAGCCTTGTCTTCAAGCTGAAAGGAGTCAATATTTCCTCTTCGTTGGAGCTTTCTTTACTTATACGGAGTTATGAGATCACTTGCCCTCACTCAGAGATCAGGCCTCCTCCTTGGAATGTGGTCTATGTCTTGAGGTCCCTAAAAGGAGCTCCCTACAACGATGACGCCGTGCAATTGACCAAAATCTCACTTGAAGACGGCGTTCCTGCTTGCTTTAGCCTCGGGAAAGAGAGTCAGGGAATTTCATGGGGGGGAAGTGACGCTCAGCTTCGTCCCTGAGTTTATTGCTAAGACTCAAAATCTGGGGGTGCTGGACCATAGATTCGGGCCCTTTCAGATTGCGAGTCTTCGTTCTGTAACCAACGACCCAGTAAGGAATTTGAGATTCTATCTTGAACGCACTGCAGCAACACGGCCCAGACTAACATCTCTGTTTGTTAGCCCAGGGAGAGTAAAGAGGAGAATCACAAAGAACACAGTTTCTTCCGGGATTCACCAAGTGATCAAAAAAGCCTTGGCTCCGGATCCTCCTCAGACTCGTCGACCTAGAGCCCATGACGTCAGGGGAATCAGTACTTCCCTGGCGTTTAAACACAACTTCTCCATGTTGCCGGTTCTCCAAGCGGGTGTGTGGAAAAGACAAACCACTTTCACGGCCCATTACCTCAAAGACATGACCCACAGGCGACTCGATACGTTTACTATCGGTCATGTGGTGGCTGCTCAACAAGTGGTTTAAGATACTTCAAGCTCCTTGATGGACAAGTAGCAGTTGGTTGAGGGCATTGGTTACCCGGGTTAAGACTGGGAGGAATGAGAAGAATGCTTGGCTCTCCTTTCTTCATCTTCCCCTCCCTTGGGGTACAGCACCATGGGTACCTCTGCAAGCTGGCTTCAACTTCTGCAGGTAATTATCACATCCCTTGTGTAACCTAGTATAAGTCATAGAGTTTTTAAACTGTCCACGTCCCCATTGCTTTCTGCCAGGGAGCAATGCGATTCGTCTTGTTGTTTTTCCTATTTAAACTCAGATGTTCATACAAATACCAACCTCTAAGTCCTGCCTGCAATAAAAAATGATGTCTCACTGCTGGGTAACCATGGTTAGGCAGGGTTTCCACCTCACTACTAAAGGCTAATGGCTACCTACAGCTGTCGCTGAAAGAATATCCACATAAATAACTCTAGGTTTCTATTAGTTAGGGAAAAATGTTAATTATCTCCGAATTTGTCATATTTGCAAAGATCTATTCAATTACGTGAGTTTCAATGCCTTAACTAATATTACACCATTCTATAATTGAACCAAAAAAGTTACCCTTATATTACTATAATATCAAAATTGTTTGAAGCACAATAATATATCTAGGGAACCATATTTACAAGAGGTACTTATAGTGTATATTATTTTCTGGGAAATACCCTATTGTTGTGTAAAAATATAATGGTTCTGGCGTAATTACAAACCCTCCTCTATTTATAAGCATTACTTTTGGCGTAGCTGAAAGACGAGTCAAGATAATTTTAGTGAGGGATAACTACCCCATTTGCTAGTTAGCAGGTGGGGTGGGGTTGACCAGTTGCCCGCACACTCACCCCTCTCGGCTGAGTAACCCATTTCCCCTTTGGCTTGGTAGAGTGCCGACATACTGTCGCTCTCTCCTGCATTTGACTTGCCTTGATTAATCCTTTCTCTTTGTCGCTTTTCAGATTGTATGTGCGACTGGAGTCACGGTATGCGTACTTGTCCTGGACCTGAGGGCTGCGCATGAGTTACCTTTATGTCTGCCGTTGAGACGGATCCTCACCTGCTGTGCCTGGCTTGTTGGGGCCATCAATGTTCTAGGGAGGTCACCTGTGATCAGTGTTGGGAGGGGTCTGCCTCCCAGTGTGAGAGGTTCAGGCACAGGAAGAAGAGGGCTTAGCGTGATTCTTTGCTTTCGGGGTCTTCCTCGAAGTCGAAGAAATCATAAGCTGCTTCTTCTACCCCTTAACATCTCTCCGAAGCTGCTCCTTCGCTGGTCCCTTCCGGGGAACGGCTGAGTTGCAGCGCAAGCCTGGTTACTCCAAGTCAACCAGCGGGCTAGGCGACGATGTTGACTATCCTAGCGAGTTAGCTCCGTGTCTTCTTCCAGGGAGCGCCTGCTCATTTACTGACATCCTGTCTTTTCGGCCATTGCTTGGCATCAATGGTTCCCTTTCGAAGGAGGTTCTTTTTGAACTCCTTCAATTGGGAGTGGAGAGAAGGCGTCCTTCACCTTCCTTTGCGTTGGTTGATCCTCCTTATGTGGGTTGCAGGCGCTGCAGCCCATTGATCAGACCCACTCATTAAGTTCTTACTACTGTACATACTTCCCCTTCGATTTAATTTTCACCCTGCGACAATGCCACGCCTGACAGGAATTCCGAGTCTGCACAATCTCTAACCATGCACGACGGGATATAAGGGAGCCTTTAGACTTAGCATTGATAAGAACACCATATTTTATACAATGTTTCAAATCAGATAAACCCATCCTTGTCTGTCTCCTTTTGAATTCCAAGACAGGTTATATTCATATACGAGTGGGAATTCGTAGTAAAATTTAGTTCATATGGCTCACAATCATGGCCATATTCAGGTAGAGGGAGTCTACTTAAACACTCACTGTTGACATTATCTGTGCCTTTTGAATACTCAAAACAATAATCTGTGCTGTAACCCAGCAGAACATGTGAAAGGTACTCCTACTGTGTGGGAGAACAGTTTACACAAATGTTTTTTATAATAAATATGATAATTTTTGAACCAGAAAGAAATTATATTTCACCGAAACACCACAGGAATTTTTTTATGATGCCAGGTACATTTTTTAAATTCATATTGAAAGCTGGCCTTCTTACTCGTTTTTAAATAGTATATTAAATTTCAAAAGTTTAATTTTTAAGTAGTTTCATCTCAAGTTATTAATTGTGTATTAACCATACTTAAATCGGCCGTAATGACCACTGATGCTATGATGCCAGATAATTATAAATCATTTATTCATTCACTCAGTGAGTGTGTGTGCGGGGTGGCTGGTCTACCACCTCGCCTACCCCCATGCTAACTATTGGTGGGTTGTTATACTCCCGGAAAAGTTTATGGCTAGTTTTCTAGCAAGCCGGAACAATACATCGATAGTAAAGAGCTCCAGGTTTTTATAATTAGGAAAAAATACAAATTACTTTCAAATATATATCTTTTCTGAAAAAGAAGTTTATATTTAATTGAAAATAGTAGACCTTGATAGATATATTTTCATAGTAATTTAAGGAAGGCCTTTCAATGCATGATTCCCATTTGTCAATGTTATTCGATGTTGGTTCTTTTGGAAAATATGCCCTAAATGTAGTTGCAACAAAATTTCTTAATCGGAGAATATTTTGTAATTGGAATTATTAATGACGTAGTAATTTCAGGAATGATACTTGAAATTATGTAAGGAACTAAGGTGTTGGGAAAAAGCTTTTAATCTTCAGTACTTCTAAGTTTATTCTTTCCTTAATGTAACCTACTGTAAAGTTGAAATATCTTGTAAATAATGGTTATTGGAAAAAAATTGTACGAATAAATTATCCCACTTTCAAATTTGAAGTCAGCTTATATACGAAATCACAGAATTAAGTAATGCGTTATGGTATGACTTGTTCGAAGAGGCATATTCCTTTGAAGTTAATCAAAATAGTGAAAAATTGTAGACAAAATTTATAGATTATAGTGAAGTCTTCACAATTATATGAACATTTAGTTTTTATCCCTTAATTATAATTTATGTTAATTTAGATGAAAACGGCCACCTTTATGTCTCGCCTTTTCTCTTAATTCTTTTTAGTTTTGTTAATTTTTGTAAGTCTGATATCTTTCAAACCAAACATCATTATTATTGATATTAGTTGAGTTAACTTAAAATTAATTCCGTTAAGTTTCCCATTAGCATAACTTTGATTACTAATGACTTCATTTATATAATCCATTGAAAATTCATTTATATACTGTATAACAAGTATATATCTAAAGGAATGATACAGATTAGGAATTTTATGGCCTTGTTGTTTGATGAATGACTTGAATGATGTCCTTCAATTTAGTTTACTTGTCTTATGTTGTTCGAATTTAATTTCATACAAGCACTCTCCCTTTTGGCCCATCGGGTCTCATTGCAACCCAATCGCCACGTGACTTATTGTGTTAGCGTCGTCTGACGTAAATTGATGACACCCTTTCCAAACACAGACCAGACTCTATGTTCCTTATCTTTATAAATCGAAGGATCAGTACTCCAACGAACGTGACTCCCTCTGGCATTCATTAGTGGTTACCTATCGGGGTCCGCTGGGTGTTTAGTGCCGTCAATGCACCTCACCCAGGTGTCTTTGCAGCATTCCTTCGACCCCTTAGATGCACGTTGTATACTCTTTGACTTTACCTCCATGCCCATTTCTTTTCATCTTTCTTTTCAAACTCTTACTTCTTTGTTTAACTACTGGTGTGCCCCCTCCCGTTACACTTGGGCGCAGAATGTCCTCACAGGCTCCATTACGTAGCTATAGCCCATATTCACAAATCCAATCCAACCAATAGAGTCAGTAACTTGGTCCAATGTTCTTAATTTTATGGTTATTTTAGAATTGTTTTCAGCAATCAAAACATTTTAACCTTAAACCAGAAAATTTCATGTTAGCCTGATCTCAATTGTTATCAATCCAATTTTAAAACACATTTGCCAGGCTTTCAACGTCATTACTTACCTTTTCTTTCTCTTTTTCTAGAGCCTTGTCTCAAGTGTGATTCTCCTGTTTGACTGTTGTTTAACTATGACATCTTTCCAATCTTCGCCCAAAGGAAAAGGTAAAGACGCAATTTTAATTTCAGTTTTAAGTTAAACTATGCCCTATCATAGAGTTTTTTTTAGCATGTATATAGAGCTCTTGGTAAAAATAATCTAGTAAATTACCTTATTAGGTTACTGTTGGCGTTAAGATGAATTCTGACATTTTAAATTTTTTTAATTAGCTTCTATGGTTGGTTTTTGTCTTAGGAATTATATACCTCATCGTTATATGTATGTGTGATATCAAGTTTTCTGACCTGTGCTTTCATACATAAGTATGTATGATTGTATGTGCATATTTATTATTATTATTATTATTATTATTGTTGTTGTTATTATTATAATTATTATTATTATTATTATTATTATTATTATTATTATTATTATTATTATTATTATTTGCTAAGCTATAACCCTAGTTGGAAAAGCATGATGTTACAAGGCCAGGGGCTCCAACAAGAAAAATAGCCCAGTGAGGAATGGAAACAATGACATAAATAAATTACAAGAGAAGTCATTAACAATTACAATAGGATATTTTAAGAATGTAACATTAGAATACACATTTCATATATAAACTATAAAAACTAACAAAACAAGAGGAAGAGATATAAAACAGAATAGTGTGTCCGATTAAACCCTCAAGCAAGAGAACTCTAACCCAAGACAGTGGAAGACCATGCTACAGAGGCTATGGCACTGCCAATGACTAGAGAACAATGGTTTGATTTTGGAGTGTCCTTCCCATAGAAGAGCTGCTTACCATAATTAAAGAGTCTCTTCTATCCTTACTAAGGGGAAAATAGCCACTGAACAATTGCATTGCAGTAATTAACCCCTTGATAGAAGAAAAATTGTTTGGTAATATCAGTGTTGTCAGGTGTATGAGGACAGAGGAAAATATGTAATAATAGGCCAGACCATTCGACGTATGTATAGGCAATAGTAAAATGAGCCGTAACCAGAGAGAAGTATCCAATGTAGTACTGTCTGGTCAGTCAAAGGACCCAATAACACACTAGCGGTAGTATCTCAACAGGTGGCTTGTGCCCTGGCCATCGTACTACGTACTATATGCCTGTTACTTGTATGCGGTATTTTATATATAGCCTTTTGTATTGGTATGTAAAATATATGCAAATATATATGTGTGTATATATATATATATATATATATATATATATATATATATATATATATATATATATATACACGCATGTATGCATATACTTTTATATATGCATAAATTTTTTGTATGTGTATGCTTACACGTGTGGGCTGGAATATTTATGGGTGTGTACATGCATATGTTTGTAGGTATATGTTTGCATAAGTTTCTGGACATACATTAATTTGGAAAATTATTTGAGATAAGATGCATTTTTTGAATTGAATTTATTTAATATTCAATATGACATGGATCTTGGATTCTAACAACTTTACGCAACGTAATGTATCTTCCAGGTTTACGGGGATTTAAGAAAATACGTTTTAGCTTTTATGAATGTTCATTAATGAACTTGAAAGGATATTGTGAAAGACCATCATGATAAAGAATTTAATATTTTTAATAGACATTCAACTTATATTCTTACTGTAGAGACATAGCAAAGTATTGCTCCTCCACCTTAAGGCGCTCAAAAATAAATTTTGAACTTTTTCTGTTTTGCAAATATTTAGAGTAAACTGGGTGAAGGAAAAAAATGCTCAAAAACGTATGAATTTGGATTTGAAAAAAAAATCTCCTTTTGATAATTTTCATAGTCTGTCAACCACCAGAAGAAAAATATTTTGACTCTCCTAAGCGAATTAAATATCATATATTTTTCATTGCTCTTCTCTAATTTTTCTTGAATTGTAAAAGGACCAGAAGGCCTCATTTAAGTGAATCAAATAATGGTTAATGTAACACTTAAAAGTACACAATTTCACATGTTATGAAAGACAATTGGCGAATGTTACCAAACATGTAAAGCATCTCTCTCTCTCTCTCTCTCTCTCTCTCTCTCTCTCTCTCTCTCTCTCTCTCTCTCTCTCTCTCTCTCTCTCTCTCAAATATCGAAGTAGAAGCAATCACGTTCCGTCTCGGATGTAGATACAGAATCTATTTACATTGCAATAGAGGCTCAGAGTTTGATGTCGATCTTTATTGTCTTATGTTTCCGTAGTCTGAATCAAGATGTTATTTGAATAATGGTTTCCTACGGGAATGGTATTTACTTACTCTTATTTGTTTATTTATAAGATTTTGCAAATGTAGAGTTTGAGATAGAATATATCAGAATTTTATGTGACATTTTACCGGAATCAGAGTTTATTTTTTTAAGATTTTAACGTTTCTAAGAAGCATGGTTTTGATAAATAAAATTCGCATCTATATATATCCAATTTTTATCTATAATCCACCTTTCGTTGCTTAGATTTGATAGATATTTTTCCCTTCCGAATGTATTCGGGCCAGCTTTGTAAGAGTCAAGACTGACTAATCATTGGGCTGGTTAATCTCTTTCTTCCCTTTAACAACAAATATCCTAAAATCCAGCATTAGATATCAGGGATTAGAGATTGAGAAGAATAAGAATTCAGGTACAGATTATCTTGTTTATTTTGGTGTTTGGTGGGAGCTATGTGTAATGCTGCTTGCTCTA